>NC_058413.1:48581803-48613835 GCF_002201575.2 Neomonachus schauinslandi
TAAATAAATAAATAAATAAATAAATAAATAAATAAATAAATAAATAAATAAATAAAAGTGAATCCTAGAGGCTACACTCCATTCCTGTTATATGGTTCAGGTACGGTATCAGGGAACCCAGCAGTATGAGCATAGGCAGTGCCTGTAAATAGGAAAATCCCCCTAGATTTTTTGGTTAGGGAGTTAAAGGGTTTTCTGGCAGTTCTTACAAAAACAACTGTCCCCAGGACCCGTTCCACCTTTTCTAGGCAAAGAATTGTCAAGCCAGTTTACTATTGTTGGCACAGAGTTAAAGAAGTTTCTTCCAAACGCAGTATGAGTGGAGTGCAATCAGATCTTTAACTACGAGGAGTCCAACGAGAGAGATCTATCCTGACCTTGACCTCTTTATGCCTTCCACCTCTTGGTTTCAGTTACATATAAGAGGAGGGTAAGTGTTGCTAGTAGAGTTGTCACTGTCAAATGATGTAAGTGACCACCTTTAGAGGAAAGCAAAGCCAAGTTCATAAGTCGCAAACAGTTAGGTTGACAAAGTTCATGTAATCGCATGTTCTTCATTTATCTATTCAACGACTCAAATATTCCTAAATACCTACTAGGTGCCACTCCATGCTGAATAAATGATTCAGTCCCTACCCTCAAAAAACCTCTGTGGTCTGACAGTGAGATATGATAAATACAGTCATAGAATAAGCCAACAGCAGTGGCATAGAAGAGGGACGAATCAATTATACCCTCAAGGGAGAAGAGACGCTTTATAGTGAATGAGTTTTGAAAGCTATGAAAGAATCTCTCCAGAGAATGGGAGAACAGCATCTCTGCAAAGTCTTCCCCATAAAGAAAGCTTATCCATAAAACCATGACAATCACTACCCTTCAGATGCTCTGGTTTCCCAGACTAATACAGAAAACAAAAGAGACCATGAAGACCATCACCTAGAAGCTCCCCCGTCAAGGAGTTGGTGTGATGCACATGAAGGTTCCTAACTGAGCATCCTGAGGAGGATCTAGAATGAAAGAAATGCATTTGATTTACCAAGGTCTTGTTCCAAAATTATAGCCTTGGATAAGCTTGGTCCCTGCTAAATTCTCCTGACGAGGTGGCTGGATCCATAAGGGACCCACAGCACAGGGCTGCAGGAGAACTTGTATTTGTAAGTGTGCTGGTATCTTGTGAAGGGAGGACAGAAAAGCCAGGGGGAGAGTACAAACAGGAGGTTCTTTGAGTGGTGCACTTTCCTCGTCTTGCTAATACCAACAGACACACTGGCTCATTGTTATTAAAAACATTTTCGGGGACAGAGGGGCAGCATCAGGTGCTGGGGCTGGAGTGGAGACGGTGACTGGAGACATCAGAAGCAAATGCCCAGTGCCTCCTCCTGCTGAGGCACCAGCAGTCAAATCGGCGTAAGAGGAAGATCCATAGGTGGAAAATATGGGATTGGGTAGAGGGCCAAAGTGAGGAACGGGTCCTTTGGTCACAAGATTCCCAAATGGGAATGAATTCCGGGGAAAATGGACAGAAAAGGTTGCTTGGGAACCGGAGGCAGGATGAACATTATAGAAGGAATGTGAAAGAGGTCACGAGGGACAAAGCCAGTGCTCGGTGGGCTTGGGAGTAGTCAGGGAAGAGCAGAGATGGTGAGTTTTCAGCCCACTCTTTCAAGATTTCTAATGGTGAAAGGCAGGCAAGTTATCATGCAGTGTGGAGAGGCAAGTACAGGGTCAAGGACAGTCTTGATTTGCTTTTCCCTAAGAATGGAAGAGAAGCATTTTCTTGCCAAGGACAGGGATGAGCAAGCAGGGCGGAGGTAAAGAAGAAATGATCGGAGGAATGAGAAGCAGCGGAACCAGACTGGGTCAGGACTACAGGATCCTGAGGTGGCCTGGGCCCATGAAACACAAGTTGAAAATGTTGGCTGTGAACATAGTTCCTTTTTGTGGTGAAGGGGAGAGAAGAGGAGAGCCTCATCTATGGGTGGCTTCCCCCGCTCCACCCCCCGCGGTGAAGTAGGTGGTGACATCAGTTGAGAAGGCAGTGTAAGGTTGGGGACAAATGGAAAGTGTGAAAGGGCTGACACAGAAGACAGGAGAGGGAAGAATGCAGGGAGGAGTCCAGGATCCGGGCTGCCAGCCCACTATCAGTGGCTGTGCTGTTCTGCGGAATCCACAAGCTATTTAGCCCTGCCATGATGTCACCTTGTTAAACCCTGCTGGGAAAGAGGCCTGGGGGCCTCTCCAAGAAGCTCCCGGACAGGACTCACAGGTGCCAGAGGTCAGAGATGGTGGAATTCCAGCTCCCCAATTATACTGAGGAATAGGATGCTTGGACATGTTGGGTACATTGGCTAAGACGGGAGGTACCTATAGGAAATTGCAAACAGCTAAAACCCTTGGGGTAACCATACCCGCTATTGTCATCCTTGTGGTCCTGAAAAAGCTCTCCACCCAGAATGACGGTGGTGCATACGGCTCTGGAGCAACCCAAGGCTGCCAGTTATGATCCAGATCATCACCACCATAACGAATGCTTACAGTGCATTTTCTGAGCACTTTCCATATATTCATCCTATTTTACAGTCAAGGAGATTGAATCCCAGGGGGGTTAAATCAATCATCAAGGCCACACGGAGCAGAGATGTGAGCCTAAGGAGCTGGATCCAGGATCCATGCTGTCAGCCAGTAGGAATGGCTTTTCAGAGGCTGCTGTCTACCTCTCCCCCTTGTACTGCAGCCCAACTCGAGTGCAAGGCAAGTCAAGGTCTGGAGCTAGGATGCCTGTGTGTCCATTTGTTCTTGCAGCTCTTCTGGCCCAGGCTACCGGATCAACCATTTGAGTACCAGATGACACAAAGTCAAGTCTCGCATTAGCAGCTTGAGTTCATTCCACATTCTACTACAGAACCCAAGTTACCAATCCATGGTAACTCCCTTCTCTTTGACTTTGGCCTGGAAGCTGGCCTAAATGCTGAATGTGCTAGAAGCCAGCAACAGTGTGAAGATGCTGACAGTGGTGGGATTTCTGTTCCTGGGAAAATAAGCCCCACTCAGAGGGCAGTGGGTGGGCCCCACGGACCCTGCCTGGAGCTATTTTTAGAGACTCTTTCATGACTCTTGTGGGTTGGATCCACTGATCTCGAAGCAGGGCAGGTGTGAGCTGTTTGTGAGCCAGTCAGGAACCAAACAGCTGAGGGGCAGAGGACTTCTGGATGCCTGCAGCAGACTGCCTTGTCCCTGGGTTCTGTCCGTTGGAGAGGGAGCTGGAGGAGCGGCTCTGGTCAGCCTCCCCTCAGCAGCCACGGCCAAGCTGGCCAGAGCCAGCAGCTGCTGGGGCCTCTGGCTACTCCCCGTGGGCCAGGTCACAGCTGCCCCTTTCTGGTCTTCAGTGCAAGACCTCGACGTGGCACGCAGCAAGGGGCGGAGGGGCGGAGGGGCGGAGAGGGGAACGGCCCAGCATGTGCTGCTGGGAGAGAACCCGACTGTTCCCACCGTTTCCCCTTCCGTTCCCACCGCCCTCACAGCGGTCAGCCACCATTCATGGGTATCGTGGTTCTTGGGCATGGTCCTACGCTAAGCATTCTACAGACATTAGCTAACTTGACCCGCACAAAACCTGTATGCGGCCGGCACTATTACCTTCCTTATTGCAGACATGAAGAAATCCAGGGCTGATCATGTAGCTAGGGGATGCCGCAAAGCCAAGATTCCAGCGCAGGCCTTCCTTCAAACCACGTGTTCTTAATTACACTAGTACACAGTATCCCATTCCCCAGAGGCCACAGAACAATGTCCCCTTTTTCCGAGCCAAGACTTCCCCGCTAGTTCTGTGCCTCCTTGCCCACAGGCATCTCCCCCGCTGCCCCCAAATTCAAAGACTCGGTCTTGCTCCGAGACCCTGCCCTCCCAGGCTGGTCCTAAGGGCCAGGGCTTCTAGCTTGTGCAGCAGGTCATCCCTCACCCATCTCTTCTAGAGTCACCCTGGCTGCATGGGACAATGAAGGAGACTGCGTTTGCACCTTCAAAACCCTGGGCCAAGAGAAACCCGCTCTCCAAGCCACTTCGGCTTGAGGACGAGTGGGAGAAGGGAGGTGTGAGCCGGGCAGATGGAAGGTACTAGAGACCCACAGTGGAGGAGCCCACCGCAGGGATGGGGTCAGCAGAGGAGACTGCTGGCAAATGAGAGCCTTGACGGAGTCACGAGAAGTGGGTGGCAGTGAGGAGGATGTTGGGCATAAGGTCAGAAAAGGGAGGGAGCACACGTGGGAGCTCAGAGCAGATATAAAGGATGAGACCAACAAGGTAAGTAGAGGCTGGGTTGCAAAAAGTCTCAAAGGTCAAGCAGGCAGGTGATCCTGGGCTTTCTTTTCTAGACTAAAGGCAAGTTCTGGGGGCTTAGGAGCAGGGTCACGGGATGAAGGGATTTTTTTTTTTTTTTAAGGGGATTTAAAAGAGAAGAATCTGGTAGTAGTGTTTTGGGTAGAGATACTCTGATTATTCTTCCTAGGTCATACGCTATACTTTGTGCTTTGTTTTTAATGATCCTAATTCTAAAAGTAGAAGAAAAATATCTGTTTTGCTAGGAGTCATCCCAGCGGTTTCTGAGGTCTCCGTGCTCCGAGCTTCCCTCAGCAGACGTGCACTGTGCATGGAAACCAGTGTGCACAGCCGGGTCTCAGTACAAAGGGCCTTCTGACACCGCAGCACCTGCAAGATCAGTTCCTCTGTGGCCAGAACTTCGGTGCGAGGTGTGGAGTTCGAGCCACTGAGACCCGGCTCCGATGGTCCCAGGCACAGCACAGCTGGAAGACCTCTGGATTAAAGAGCTTTACTTGGATGTAGAAAAACAAACCCAGTGATGGGAAGTGCACTCCTCACCTCTTTTCCCCCAGAACCTCCAGTGAAGGTTTTCGAATGCTTAAGACAATGGATACAAACCTTTGCCAAAATGTCTGGCCCCCTGAGCATGCTCTCTGCTGGCTGTGGCACCCCCTCCCAAAGCTGAGCAGGGGCTGGGCAGACAGGATTTCTGCTGGGTTCTAACCAATATTTTTCTATGTAGTTGGCAAAAGAGAGGAGGAACGAGAACTGGCCTGGGAGACAGAAAGCAGGGTTCAAGGTCAGGCTGCACCACGAGTAGCTCCAACACTAATAATCACCAGGTCCTTAGCCTCTCCTGGGCTTTGTTAAATGGAGGGTTTGTACCAGTAGGTCCCAACGAGTCCCCAAAGCTCTAGTTTTGTTCAGCTGCCTTGCTTTTCACGACACAGCTTGCCATACACCACATCACAGTGAGAGTAATTTTCTTAAAGTACAAGTTGGATCCCCCTGTGTGTCCCAGGTCACTCCCCTGCCGTAAGTCCCCTGTCACACACACCACACCCCCCACAAGCCTTACCGTCCCCTGCCCTGTGTGACCGGGCCCGTCACGGAGCTCAGCCTCCCTGGCTTTCTCTCAGTCTTGAACTCCCTTGCACCTTCAAAACCCTGGGCCAACTCCCTCTGGCTTTAGGACCTTTACACATACTAGCCTCTTTGCCTGGAATGTTCTCCCCCCCCCCCCCCCACTGTACTTTCCACCTGACTCACTCCTATTTTTCAGGTCTCGATGAAGTGTTCCTTGCTCAGAGGGCTCCCTGACTGCTCCTTCTCACTCATTCATCACCCTCGATGATGGCCATTAACAGTTCCTGTTCCTCACTGCACTTAATTTGTAACTTCACGTTTATTCACTGGGACGGTACCCTCTGCTTCCCTCATTGGATGGCAGATCCACAAGAGCAGAGACGGATTCCACTTTGCTCACCACTGGACACCCAGTACCCCCGTCTCTATAAACATTTGCTGAACACACGCTGCCGGGGGTGCACACAAAAGCCAGCATCCCCACATCTCGGGGTGGGCATCGGGGGCCTTCCGAGCTAGACACGTCCTGTCCCGCCCCGGTTACAATGTCCAATCTCTTATCTGTCAGCTGCTTTTGCCCTTCCTACTTCTGAGAAACACTCAGCTTCTGTGTGAAAATAAATGGACAAGCATCTTGGCCAACAGTTTAAAGATGGTCACGAAGGAGGAAAGAGCCTGAGTTCTGTGAGTATGGATGCCACTCCAGCCCCAACGTTCATTTCATTCATTCATTCGTGGCTCACACCCCACACTTGAGCTCATCCCCTAAAGAAAGGGCATCAACAACTTGCAACCCAAACCCTTGGCTTCAGAGCAGTCAGAAGAGAACTCCCCACGAGTCTTCCTCCGGAAACACAGAGGCTCTTCCGGCTGACAGCAACTAACACTCTGCCTCGGATAACATCAGAGCAGAGAGGTTCAGAGGTCTGAATTTGAAAGGATGCAGCTTCCTCTCTGTGTCCTCAAACCCAAGGGCAGTGGGACACCTTTTTCTGGTCACAGTGTTTGGAGCCTCCAACTGCTTAAGCACCCAACTTTAACTAACTAACTTTCTTCACCGCATTCCTGCCTTTCTATACAGAGGCTCATTCATCAGAATGTCAGTGGAGAAACAAAGACAGCTGACTGTTTTCTCCCCTAGTGCCTATAATTAGATTCTCATGGAGAACTTGGCCACGACAAGGCTTTGCCGGACAAATACTCCCCCCCCCCCACCACCCGCACTCCCCCAGCATCTCTCTTGCCCTCATCTTCAGGAGACCCAGATAAAGCAGCCAGTCACTTACCCGCTTCAGCCACGCAAAATGCTTGTAAACATCAATGTCCCCATCCATGCTGGGCACCCATGTCAGCAGTTAGAGTCCTTGGTGGAAAAAGCCCTTTTTCTGGCTAGAGACCAAATTCTCTCCTCTTCCTTGCTTCTGCCCCCTCCCCCTTGGGACGTCAAGCTGTGTTCAAGTTTCCCCACTTCCCTGGCCCATGTCCTTCAGCGTTTCCCTGGACAGTTTCAGATACACAACGGCTCAGACCGGACTGTGCTGCTCCAGTATCCTCCCCCTCCGCCCCCAGACACACACGGGCACCAGCTCTGGGATTCAGAGCCTGTGGAGCAATCAACCCTAGCAAAAAGGTAGGGAAAAAAGACAGACTTGGACAGGAGTTGTAAACACACACACATACATACATACACACACACACACAGGAACATTCTTTTTGGTGATAATACCAGAGCCTGCCAGAGGGAAACAGTCCTGAAGAAAATTCCTCGTCTGGCTTCCCCTTTCTGCAGTGGCTGGAACTCATTACCGAGAGACCCCGATTTCCTGTCTCTGCTCCACTCTGCATTTACCCACAGGCTCCCAGCTGCTCTCAGTTTATTTGGGACTGGGGAGAAGACTAAAAATAAGTGCTGCTCTTGGAGGAGCTGCTGGTTCCCACACACAGCCTGACCCCCACCCCGAAGCCCACGCCTACCCCTTTTCCAGGCGGGCGTCGGGCTGGGCCCTGAGGAAAGCCTGTCATTTCCAAAAAAAGAACACATCCAGAACCAGCTCCGGTCTGGGTTGCTGGCCCGCTGGGTGTCTCTGTCCTTGGCGCTGGTGGCACCGTCTGCCAGGGGCGACCTGCTACTACCAGGAGACATGTGCCATCAGAGGAGTTTGGCTTGGGGCTGCTGTCGGCCACCACCACGGCCAGGCCTTCCCGGGGCACAGTCGGCGCCAGGACGGGTACAGCTCCTGTTGAGCCTGAGGCCTGCCTTGCTGGCTGTCCCCCACTCCAGATTAGCTACCTCAGAAGCCAGGGACGGGGGAAGGCGAGGCCCGCTCATGGGGGGGCCCACACGATGTAGGGAGAGCTCTGGGGAGGAGCCCTGGGAAGGCAGGGGCTGGTGCAGACGGGCAATTGTTTCCTGGCCTGGCCTTCCAGGGTGGTCTCCCCAGCACTGCCTGCCCCTCCTCCCCCCCAACGCTGCCCTCCACTCACCCCCCACTCTTCTGAGAGCTTCCCTAAACACAGCTTTTCTCCCTCGCCTGGCCCCTAACGTGCGGCCTTTGGCTAGAGTGATTATGAAAGCGGTCCTTGATGTGGGTACAGCGGGAACTGGGGTTACACGCCAGGCCTCTGAGCTCTGCTCCCGTAAATGACTTGCAGATGCACGTCTTGTGATGGCGGGGGGCGGGGGGGCCTTCCCGCTGCCCTTAGGCGTCACCAGGGGGGTTCCTGGAACAGCCAGTGAAGAGGAGGCTCTCCTGGGTGTCGGCAGGCCCCTTCACGTGGCCTCAGCAGCACAATCACCAGCAGGCTGGCCCAGTCCGCAGGGATCCGAGCGGCAGGGCGAGAGCTCTGCCAGCGGCAGGCACGAGGCGGGGAGTAAATTCCTGGAGACACACCCAGCTCAGAGGCTAGAAAGGAAAAGCAGGCTCTGCCATCGTGCCTGAGCTCTGGGCCCTTCTCGCCTCTGGCCCAGTTCAATCAAGGCCTGAGCCCTCCCCGGTCGAAGTTCCCTGACCAGAACTAGCATAGAACGTGTTGGGGAAACAGCTCTCTAAGGTTGCAGGGGTAGGTAAGCTTTGTTTTTTTTCTGTCTGAACGTCTGGGAAAGCAGAAGGAAGAATTCACTTGGTCAACAAATATTTGCCCAGCGTCCAAAGCAAATGAAACCGACTTCCTGCCCCGAGCAAATAAAGAATCATCACATGGTATGTGGTAAAGGTGTTTCTGGGGCCCTAGGGAAGAAGAGGCAGAGTGGGTTTGGGGGCTGGATGGGGAGAGACGGGGCACAGTCCCAGACCCTGCTCCCCTTGGTCGCAGCTTGGTGCTCTTCGGTAGGTTCTGGGGTGAGGAGGAAAGAAAGGACAAAGCAGCAATGTGGTGGCCTGTCTCAACCTTGCTAGCCCCCACCTGCCCGCGGGGTTGGCTCCAGTGGCCGCCCCTCCTCAGCGGCCATGCCCCTCTCCCCTTCACCACCTGTCTTGTTGTACTGAACCACCGTGGACCGTTGACAGGTCTGTGCACTGCGCCAGACTGAAGAACGTGTGTCTGAGCCCTGACCTCCATGCCTGCCATAGTTCTTGGCACACAGTAGCAACTTAAACATTCTTTGAGTGAAAGAGTGAGGCTCACGTGGTAAGACTGGCAAGATAAGCCTAAAATTCTACTCGGAGAGCAGGAGTCTTGAAGGTGGGTTTCCCCAGGGGAACGATGCTCCCACTGAGAGGAAAAGATGGAGTTCACATGTGACAAATGTGAGGAGGGAGGGTGGAGAAGGGGAAAGGAGAGGAGGGAGGAATCCAGACAAGTTGCAGCTAAATTCTTGACATATTTTTATGGTACCCTCAAGTAGCAATTCCTACCTCAGTCTTTAAAAAAAGAAAAAGAAAAAAGTCTTATTTTATAATTCAACTCAAAAATTCAGAGTTAACATTCCAAAAGACCTAGGAGCAGGGCATGTGTGTGGCTGGTGGGTGGAGTGACCCAGGACACGGGAGCCATACGCACCTTTCACTCACTGACCCCCAGGTGGCAGGTGGCCCTGGGCATGGCCCCGTCATCCCGCTCCCAAGGCAAACCCATGGCTGCACCACCACCTCACTCAGAAGGCCATCCCGGCCCGGGGCACCTCACAGTGGTCCACAGGCAGGCAGGCTTTGGGGGGATGAGATAAGCCCCTGAATAGGTTCATAAAATACATACATACAAAGTACTATTTGGATCTATAAATCACTATTTCTCTGAAAACAAAGTTTCCAGATTATCAAAATGATCCATGACTCCCAAAGGATTAGAAGCCTGGGTTTTTTCTGGCCTATGCAGTTATTCTGAAAGGTTTAACCTTCCCTTAAAGGAGAGTGGGGGATGGTCCTCCAGTCTAGTATACCACCTCAGACCCACTGCTGAAGAGCATTCTCAGGAACCACAGAGGGTACACAAATAGGGGTTATTACGGTGACCCTGAAAGCCCTGGGGCCTTCCCAAAAGCAAGTCACTCCCCAGCAACCACACTCAACTCATCACCGTCTGGAACATGAGGTAGCCAGCTGAGGGCAAAGAGCACTACACTGAGCGACTGAGCGTCTGGGGCCTAAAAACACAGCTGAGCGCAGAGTAGTCAGGTTTGGACAGGGAAACTCAGGTAGCTTGCCCCCCTCCTCATCCCAGGGCTTAGCAGGGAACCCCAGGAGAGTCACCTCTGTGGCTGGACGCCCACACACGTGTGAGAAGGACTGAGGATGGCTTCCTAAGGTTCTACTTTCCCTGCCAGGAGTCAGCAGCATCTAATCGGGCAGAATGTGGACTGAGAAGGGGTCTCATGGGTCACGTGCCATTCTGACCACTAGCTCAGCCCTGAGCCTTGGGCTCTGGTGACAGGTGTCAGGATGGCCGTGGAATGCCAGATACAGGTTTGTGTCCTTCAAGAGGTGTGCTGCATGGTGGGCCTGCCACTGGGGAGGTAGGGCGGAGCCGGGGGGAGGCTCAGCCCAAGGACACTGCTCCTTTGGGCTGGTAAGCAAGTCCTGCTTGTAAAACAGCATCCTGACCACCGCAGCCCAAGTCCCCATGGGGCACAAACACCTGAACCCACCACAAGTAGTTGGGACAAGGAGCGGCCGACTCTTCCCAGAAAGGGCCGGCCCATATGGTCTCGGTTATACTCAACTCTGCCATAAGCAGCCACAGCTAACACATGAACTAAAGAGTGTGGCTATGTTAACACCTAATATTTGTGGACACTGAAATTAGGATTTCAGACCATTTTCACATAAAATATGCTCATAATGTCTCAATCACTGAAAAACATAAAAATCATCCTTAGCTCATGGGGCATAAGAAATAGACAGTGGGCCAAATGCAGGCCATAGGTTGCTGACCCCTGGCTAGGGCTATAGTCCCCTGTTTTGAATTAACCACCTGGGCTGGAGGGTGTTCTCATAAAAATGCAGATTCTGACCCAGAAGGTTGAGAATGGGACCTGACACTGTGCATTGCTAACAAGCTCCCAGGTGATACTCATATTTGAGGATCTCAGGACCATATTTGAATGGTCAGAGGTTAGGAAACCACTTTCAGAAGTTTCTTAAAGCACAGGGTATTGAGCAAGTTTGCCTGGAAGTACGAATCCTCTGGAGCCCCCCTCCCTCCCTACCTACCAGTGGTGCCTGAAAGGGCAGAAGGTTCCTGGTGGGTGCAGGGTGGGTGGGTGTCTACATGCTCAGACCCCAAGTTATGCTAACCTGGCAACATCAGCTACCACGTCCCCTGGGCCTGAAGCAGGACACTTAGTGGGGAAGGGTTTATTTGCTCTTTTATCAGTGTTTGCACATTCTTGGTCATTTATAAACATTGGTTCTCAGGGACTGAAAGTTTCCTCAAGTCAGGTCTGAAAGGAGCCAGACCTCTAGAATTTAGGAGGTGGGTACAGTTTACTGGGGGGGTTGGGGGGTGGCAGCAAAAATCTAGGAAAGTGAAAGCTGCTAAGTTTACAGTAGCTGCAGGGTCCCCGCTATGAGATGCTATGCCAGGAAAAATGTATTAAAAAAATCCGAGGTGCAGGTTTCCTCTAGGGCAGGAAATGCCTCTTGGAATGGAAGGAGCCATCCAAATAGCACCCCAGCAAAAGGCACTGGAACGAAGGGGTTTGGAGAGGTCTTCTCTGCCTTAACAATGGAAGGGCAGGTCTCTGCTCCTAGGAGCAGCCCTCAGCCCTCCCATTTCCTCTTCCCTAGCACAAACAGTAGAGTCCTCTTCAGGCTTGCCCTTTGTCCAGTGGGTTCCAAGGATGGGAAAGAACTCTTCCAACTGAGCCAGGTATGCTGTCCAGCAGCTTCATTAATGAGGAGCTTAGGTCATCTAATTGAAACAAAGCTATTTTTCTTACATAAAGCCTGTACCTTCTTCCTTGGGATTTAGACTTTCTAGCATTTATCCCTGACTGCCACCTAGCAGCTGCATCCAGTACTGCAAGGAACAAAAAACCAGACTAGCACACCAGCCCTGCTCAGGGAAGGATTCCCTTGGGAGCGAAGGTGCCTATACCTATGACTTTCAGTTCTCGCTGGGAAAGGCAAATTGGCTCACATAAGCTCTATTTTTTTTTCTTACCTTGAAATGTAAGCACCAAGTTTCCCCTTCTCTCAAGATCCAGAGGAAGGAATGTTTGGGTGGCTTAGTCGGTTAAGCATCTGCCTTTGGCTCAAGTCATGATCCCAGGGTCCTGGGATTGAGTCCTACATCGGGCTCCTTGCTCAGTGGGGAGCCTGCTTCTTCCCCTGCATGTGCTCTCTCTCTCACACACACAAATAAATAAAATCTATTTAAAAAAAAAAAGATCCAGAGGAAAAAGCTTCCCTATAAAACCCCTGTAACTTTTTAAAATGAGTATGTCCAACATGCATATATTCTGATCCATCTTTTGTTCCAGGCCCTGGGTGGAGAATAAAGATACAGAGATAAATCACATGGCAGAGGAAACAAGCTCACAGTTCATAACTCATAGAACAGCTTTTTCTCCCTACCTTTTCTTATAACTCCTCCGGCTTTTCAATATGGTAAACAGATTTGCTTCTTTGGCCAGAATGAAAGATTGCAAGCTGAACCTGGCAGGACCGGCAGGGGGCTCTGTTGGAGGAGCTGGGAGCTGAGGAAGCAGCCATCTGGGACAAGGCAGTGGAGCAATGAGCGGGTGGCCCTCCTGGGCCCGGGCCACTTTGTTTTGTGAAAGACTAGTGAAGAAGGGAACCGAGGGCTCCTGAAGCTACAGCAGGCTGTCAGAGGTGAGCACATAGGCTACAGAGGGCCTTGCTTCCCCGCCATCCCATTTCACTGCTCCTGAGAGGTCAGTCTCTGCCAAGCCCAGATCGTGGGGCAGCCATAACCAGAGAGGGTCCCTAACCTGTCTCCATTTTGGAAACCAAAACACTTTGGCTGGGGGAAGGCCATGGCTGGTGCCGACCACGACGCCAGGACTAGAATGCCTGGCCAGATCTTGCAGGCAGATTGTCAAACCGGTCACTTCCAGTAGGGAGACAGAGTCCCAGAGGAGGGAAGAGGTTCATCCAAGGTCACATGCGAGTGGCAGGCCACTGGCCTCTTAACTCATCCCTACCTCCCACGCTGCCTCACCCTGGTTCGGTGCTGCCCAAGCACACTGGCCAGGACACCTGCACCCTTGTGGAGGAAGGTCAGGGCTCCTGCTGGGAGGCTGAGCCGCTCCGGGAACCCTGCCTGCAGACAGGGGCCTGGTGTACGGTCCTGCTGCAGGTTCCCTGCCCACCTCTGCACTTGTCCTCACTCTGCTGCTGCTGGCTTGGCCTGCCTTTCCTTGGACTTCATCTTGAGCCCCTGAAGCCTCAGGTCTTTATGCAGGATTCCCCTGACCCACATCCAAAGCCATGAAACAGCAGGCTAGACCTAGCATTTTTAGGATGAGAGGAGGCATCTGTACTGAACGGTTACAGAAGCCCCCGAGCTGCTCCATCTGGAGATGCTGCTGGTTCTGATAACTCTTGGGCATCACCCAGTGACCTGAGTCACCACCCTGGGGCTAGCTGGCTGTCCCCAATCCTGCAGAGCCCACTGGGAGCTGGAAGACTAGTCCTTCCTATGGGCTCTACCCCCAGCTCAGCCCTGGTTCCTAACCAGCCTCCATCCAGCCAAGGCAAGCAGGCATAGAGGAATGGTGACACCCCCTTCCAGGCCCTGGAAAAGCCCTACTCAAGGTCTAGCCGGATTCCGGGATGTGGCCATAGCAGCCCCAGTGCCCCCCTGCTTGTGCTGTATGTCGGGGCCAGGGCGCCTCCAGCTGTTCTGGCCTTCAGGACCACCTGGTGGGATTGAAGGGCTCTTGACCAGAAATGGCCATGCTCTCCCTGAGGGCATCATCCGCACTCCACCACAGGTCGAGGCGGCAGCTGCAGGGAAGTGAAGGAGGCCGCCCCTGGTGGAGCTTTGCTCCGTGTCCATCACAGCAGAGAGGCCTCAGCCCTGCAGCCAGGGCCTCAGCCTCGTCCTCTCTAGTACTGACCCTGAGCTGGGCCCGGTCTACCCAGTGTGAAGGACGACCCTTTCCTCCCCTGAGCTCAGAGAGGACAGCCCCACGGAAGCTTCTCTGCCGGTCAGGCCCCGGCTCACCCTGGACCCAGGACAGTCTCCCTACAGAAGGGCCTTATCAGAAGCTCCCAGCTACGCTACCAACTTCCTGGAGATAGGCCCAGCATTCAGACATAGATACCACTTCCAGGACAAGGGAATCTGGGCACTTGGTTCCTTTCCTCACTGAAGCCCCAGAGGGGGTCCCCAGGTTAGAGAGCCCAACACATACTTTCTGGGCCCAGAGCCCACTTTTCCTCATTCTACTGCCTGCCAAGGAAGGAAAGACCCTGTTTTAGGCCCCAAATCTCTGGAAACCCACTCACCACACAGCACCACTGAATCCTGGGCAGCTCTGCTGCACTGGGTCTTTAGGAGTCTGGCCTGTTTCTTTTTTTTTTTTTTTTAATTTTTTTTTTATTCTTATGTTAATCCCCATACATTACATCATTAGTTTTAGATGAAGTGTTCCATGATTCATTGTTTGTGCATAACACCCAGTGCTCCATGCAGAACGTGCCCTCCTCAGTACCCACCACCAGGCTAACCCATCCTCCCACCCCCCTCCCCTCTAGAACCCTGTTTGTTTTTCAGAGTCCATCGTCTCTCATGGTTTGTCTCCCCCTCCGATTTCCCCCGCTTCATTCTTCCCCTCCCGCTACCTTCTTCTTCTTTTTTTTTTTTTTCTTAACAAATAATGCAATATATGTTTCGAGTCTGGCCTGTTTCTAACCGTCCCCAGGCAGAGTCTTCGCTGCTGCCTACCGTTCTCCATCCAGCCTGCTGGCTCCCAGCAGAGGGAGAGCCAGCCCCACCGTAGAGAGACACAGCTGCCTGGGGTGCACTAAGACCAGGAGCTCCTTCTCCACCCAAGACAAAGGCAGGGCCCAGACTCACCTGCTGTTTGTTCCTATTCGAGTCACCACCCATTCCCCCACACCCACCTCTGCCTCCACAGCACCTGTTCTTGTGTACCCCAGATGCCGACATGGGTGTCTGAGGGTCCACAGCACAGAAGACAGTGTCTTCTACCACACGATCCTCTCACCACGCCCAGAGGCAGCTAATCCACAGCTGTGTGTAAATGGAGGGTCTTTAATTTCCATTTCTTTTGCACCTAACATCTCTTTGTAGGCCTGGAGGACTTGACTCAAAAATTAGGAGGAGGCCAGTTAGATTCTCTCCTTCAGGAATTTGAGTCTCTCTCTCTCTCTCACACACACACATACACACACAGGGAATAAATGCAAGAGAGAAAACATGAAAAGAATTTGTCAACAAGAAGACTAAAATCAAGTCTAAAGGCCATGTGGCAGTTGCTCTGGGTGGTCTTTCTAAGAGCCATTCATGCCCCCTCCCTCCCGTCATGGTTCCTTCCAGAGTGCCAATACTTGTTTCCCGGCCTCCCTTGCAGCTAGGGTATGCACATGTGAACAAATCTGGACCTTGGGAGCATATGGGAAGTCTGCTACAGGGCTTCAGAGAAAAAGATTTCCCTTCTTAATTACAAAAAAAAGAAAAGAAAAGAGAAGAGAAAAAGAAAAGAAAGAAAAAAGAAAAGAAGAGAAAAGGAGAGAAAGAGACAAGACAAGACAAGACCTGTCCCACCTCTGGACATGCTGTCTGGAGCTGCAGTCGCCATCTTGCAGCATTAAGCGATACCTCTGAGGAAACACCAACCCCCTAAGGAAGATGGGGCAGAAAGATGGGAAGAGCCAGAGCCCTTGCGGTCATCCAGAGCCACTGATTTGACCCTGGGACGGCCCATCTTCTGGGTATCTTGTAAGTGACATATAAACCTCCTTACTGTCTATGCCACTTCTCCGGAGAAAGAACCACCAACTGATAGAGAGGTCACGAGGCTACGCTGGACCACACCGGGCCAACAGATGACCAAGCAGTAACGGGGGGATACGGCAAAGCCAGCTGACTAAAGAGAACAGCACAAACACACAAGGCACGCAGAGGCATAAACACTGCCTGCCCGATCCTTCAAGCTGTCTTACTAGTTCCTATTCTAAGCCACATGTACTTTTTTAAAAAATAATTTAACTGAGTTTCTGTGGTTTAAAGCAGTGTGTCTCAAGCTTTTAATGTGAATATGAATCACTGGGAAATGGTTCAGTGGGTAAAAGGGTGGGGGGGGGGGCGGTGCATATTCTGCCCTTTTATAAAGACACCAAGCAGCAAGCAAACTACCAGGGGATGACAAGGTTGCTGGTCCACAGACTGTAATTTAAATGGCAAAGTCTTCTATAAGTACCAATCTAAAAGCAATTAAAAAGTACTGGTGGATTTGTTCACTACTTCGGACTCTATTTCCATATGGGTACGACCTACTACAGAATGTGTATGCCCCCAGAATATAAAAGGACTTTAGGCTTGCAAGAACCAATACATAGACAGGCTGTCTCTGTCCAGAATCAAAACTTCACATCCTGTCCTGGTATCCTGGAATGTTTATATGAACTTTTGACCCACCCTCAAAGTACACCATTCATAGGTAACTGATGGCCATAATTACTCTAATAGACTCTGAATGCAACACAAAGTTCAGGAAACTCTTTCCAAAGGCATGCATTCCCCCCAACCACCGTAAAGAACCTCAAAACATCTACAAATCTTAATATAAGCAGTTTTCTGCAACACATCTTGAAAAACCAACAACCATGTTGACTGCCTTTGGATCAAAAAATATTTAAGAATCCTTTTTTAGGGGCACCTGGGTGGCTCAGTCGTTAAGCGTCTGCCTTAGGCTCAGGTCATGATCCCAGGTCCTGGGATCGAGCCCCGCATCAGGCTCCCTGCTCCGCGGGAAGCCTGCTTCTCCCTCTCCCACTCCCCCTGCTTGTGTTCCCTCTCTCGCTGTGTCTCTCTCTGTCAAATAAATAAATAAAATTAAAAAAAAAAAAAAGAATCCTTTTTTAGTAAGTTATAGAAGTTAGGTCCGTATTTCACACCACACACTAAGAAATATTGCAGGTTAGCCCTAAGATATAAATCAAACCATAAACTTACTGGAGAAGATACAGGTGAATAGTATTTGATTTGAGGTTAAGAAAGGCCCTTCTAGGGATAAAAGGAAAACAAGAAACCCAAACAGGAAAGATAGTTAATTACAATCCTTGTAAAGTTTTGTCCCAAAAAGCACCACAAACAGCATTTAAAAAACAAAGTGAGGAAAATGCCACAAATAAAGCAAAGGGCTTTAAAAAGGTCAATATAGAAGAAAAGCACTAAAATCCTAACAGGAAGAGGAAAGAAGAGCATAGAATATGAACAGGGTGCGGTAGGGACACCCACGGTGATCTCTGGGGTGTGTGGGAGGAAAAGATTACTGCTACTTTTTTAACCTGACCCTTAAAAAAAAATCTCTATTTGGGGCTTTGTTTTATAATTTACATATATTAGGACAATACTGCCTATATAAATATGAATGAACGGAAATGAATTTTTTTTCCAGATAGGGTAGAGTTCAAAACTTTAGAGACCATATGGAAGAATACTAAAAAAAAAAAAGTGTTTAGCCTTCCACTAGGCAAAGAAATGCAAAAGTGGTAAAAACACATTTTTTTTCCCCTAAGAAATTAGTAAAGCCTTTTTTTTTTTTTAATCTTAGTGATTGTTGTTGATCAGGATGTACCTCAAACCCTGCCAGTGAAAATATAAATGACTAAAATCTTCCTGAAAAGTGGTTTGGAAAAAATGTGTCAAAGGCTTAAAGATATTAATACCCTTGGATTAGAGTTGCCAGATTTAGCAAACTTCATGGGACATACTTACTAAGATTTATCCATCGCTTATCTAAAATTCTAGTTTAACGGAGTATCCTGTATTTTGTCTGTTAACTCTATTTAATTCCACCTTTAGGACTCTACCTTATGGAAATATCTACAGAGAAAGACAAATATTCCTGGACACTCTCTGCAGCAAAGCTATATATTGGTGAAAGATTAAAAAGAACCTAAATGTCAGTATTAGAGAAATGGTCACATAAATTCAGGCATGTCCATACAAGGTAGAAGTACGTAATCATTGTAAACTATGCAGTGAGGGATAAAACCACGAGCTGTTTTCCGTACTCTGGGCAGACTGGGCTTTTGCTGGGGAAGCTGCTTCAGTGAATCTCTTGGTTATGATGGTAAAGGTCCCGAGCAAGCGGAGAGGGGACATTTAAAACCAGAGGCTAAACTGCTCTGCAGCCTGATGGCAGGATTCAGGGAATAGTGGAGGAGGCTCTGTCTGGAAGTTTCCAACGGGCCCCCGGCACATGGTGACAGGCCAGCCCAAGGACAGAGAGAGTCAACAAGTGACTTTAGGAGAATTCTGGCCGATGGATAGTGGGAGCAGTGACATCCGATATCCAACATTTGGTTTCAAGTTTTTGTTTTCTACACACAAACATTCCACATGTAAACTCACCTTCCCTTACCTGCCATTCTGAAACCCCCAAAGCTCTGAAGACCAAAAGGTTTTGTTTTGTTTTGTTTTTAGAAATAATGTTGGTGCCAAACTTATTTGGCAGCCTAACTGGACCTGAGCTAACAGGAGAATATTTATAGTCTTTTTTTATCCCACTTCATGTGGATATTCATACGTTTTGCCGAGGAAAGGTCAATGTGTTCCTGCTCCATATCTGCTAGAGATAGAATATATTCTATGGTATAGATGCATGGTCTTGCCCTTCTGACGTTTAGTAAGTTCTGGGTTCCAAAATGCATCTGGACCCAGGGTTTCAGATGGAGGGGCTAAGGACAGTAATTCTCTTGAGGCGTCATCAAGTTCCCTTTAGACACTGCAGCTGGAGTCAGTCGGGCGAGCAGGAACGGAGGGGTGGGTATGGGTGAACATACCTGGGGGAAAGTGGGCCTTGGAAAGCTCAGCTGTCTGCACAGGTGGGCAGAAGATGGTCAGAGGGACTGGAGAGAGGCCCGGCACAGCCCAGAGCTGGAAGTATGGGAAGAGCCAGAATTCCTGACGGAACTCCAGGGAGGCAGAGACCCTTCTGGCCTGGGACGGGAGACAGAAGGAAACTCCGAAAGCCCCCCTGTGAAACCCGACCACAGGTTGGAAAAGGGGGGTGGAGGAGCAGATGCGGCCTTCTATCTGGTCGTGGCACAAGTCTGAGAGACCACCAAGGACAGTCTTCACTTGGAGGTGACACGAGGCGATTCTCAAACCTAGATGGCAACATGCCCTCCAGAGACCCATCCCGAGGGCTTCCCCCGCTTCCCCAGGCAACATCCAGCTGTATCCCCTGTTGCTGCCTTCACAAATGCCTGCAAACCTTGTGGCTTCCAACAAGGCAAGCACACACTCTCACAGCGCTGGAGGTCAGAAGTCCCCAGTGGGTCTCGCCGGCTGGAGGCTCTAGGGGAGGGCCACCTTGCTAGCACCCCTCCCCTGGGCTCCTGACTTGCTTCCATCTGGAAAGGCTGACTCACACCGCTCCCACACCAACGCTTCCACTGTCTCCTTCCACTTGTAAGGACGCCGGGGCCTGCCTGGACAACCCACGCCGCTTGATCTTCCTATCTAAACTCTGCTAATTAGCAACCCTAATTCCCTCTGCTACCTTCCCCTTGGCCACACATGTACGGTAACATTCACAGGATCTGGAGATTAGCACACAGACGTCTTTGGGAGGCCACTACTGTCCCTACCGCATGGGTGTAGGGATGTTACAGAACACCAGGCAGGCAGCCTGCATACTGAAAATATTGAGTACCACATGAACATAATGAAGAACTCTTCAGTGTTCAGGGAGGCGTGGGTAGAAGACTGTACTGACGGAGGACTCCTGAACAGAAAGTCATCTAGGACAGCTGGCATGTAACCTGTCTTATTGCAAATGACATGGCCTCTGGGCGAGGATGTCTCAATCTCCTTGGTTTCCAACATCAACCTCTACCTCCCAGTTTAGTGGGCTCAGTCCTGCCTTCCCACCTCGGTGTGTACTTTCCCGTTTGGAATCAGTCTGCAGGACTCTAGCTTTAGAAGACTGCATTTTGGCTTTCATCCTCAAACTCAGCTCAGGCAATCCCACGCTCCCTCAAGCTTCCCAGCTTCCTCCCTCCTGCCCTGGAATGGTTGCATCTTAGACCCGTCCTCAGCGGGGCAAGCTCTTCACCTTCCCCCATCCCCGAATATCACCAGGCTCTTAAAGTTGAGCAGATGGTCTCCTCAGGGAAGGAGACAGGTCACCAAAGCCATGTATTTACAGCTCTGGTTACTCATCTGCCTCCCTCAGAGACTAGCAGATGTGCAGCCTTGATCTAGAGAGAGCAGGAGGGGGGTCAGGAACACTGCATCCCGCTCTAGGGACAAAGTGTACCAGGGCAAGGAGATCTGAAGGGCAGGGGCGGCAGTGAAGGGCTGGGTGAGGGGACCAGCTGTTGTAAGAGACAAGGAGCAGGGCGGACAGCTGAGGATAGAGACCCCACCTGGGGATCATAATTTGGAAGTTGTACTTGTACTCCCGCAGGGAAGAACTCTCCTCTGGCCCTGGATGTCCCCCAGTCTCAGAGAGCATGACTGGAGCCCACAGGCAGTCTGACCGTGAGGCTTCAGCTGCTGGCCTGGGGCTCCCCCCTCCTGCTGGAAAGGACCACCCAGTGGGGGCTAGCCAAAGCCGGATGGGAAGCAAGAAGAGGTTGGAAGGTGCACAGATGAGGAAATAGTCCCAGGCAGTGTGGCATTCCGTACGCCCCGTGGTTATGTGGTTACGTCCCCCAGTGGTTTCCCGAACAGGCCACGGGCCCACTCACCAAGCTCTCCTTTATGTAGGCAGCTGTGGGGCCCGGGATCTGGCTCAGGAGGGCTGCTCTCTCCTGAGGCTGCTCCAGCATCTCCAGGGCCAGTCTCAAGTCCTCAATGAGATGGAGCACTGGAAAGGGGTTCGTGTGGGAGGCCGGGGAGGCCAGCGCAGGCTCACAGCTCCCATCACGGATATCGGCACCTGTTTTAGCGCCTGGAACGAGAGAGAGGTGGGAACCTTGGTAAGAAGGGTGGATGCCACGGGCAAGGAACTGGCAAAGAGCAAAGAGAGAGGAGATAGGGGACGGAGATGGATAGGAAGCCTCGAAAACCACTTCTGCCTCAGCAGAACCATTCACACAGCAAACTCGGCGAAACCATCTTTAATCCTGGACTGGGCCTGCCAGGAAGAGACGGGACCGAGGTGGACGAGTTGCCCAGGGAGACTGATGTACAGAAGCTCACACCCCCTAGACAACTGGGAGAACACAGCCAGCCCTGACCCTGCCCCCAAAACACGCTAGCTAAAACAACGAGCTGCCATCCTCCCGCCTTTAGATTCCTAACTTTAAGTTAACTCCGGGCTGGCCCCGAATGCATCAGAGTGACACAGTACCAGCCCTGGTGAGCGTTTCCAGTGGACTGGAATCTGTCTGGATCTTCCTACTTGGGGGGATCTCTACATCCCCTTATGGACTCACACTTTACAGCCGTATGAGTTACTGTGTAATCCATATCTCCTCACCCCGTCATGGGCTGTGAAGCTCTGAGGCCAGGGTCCCTGGCCTCCCGGCCCCCCCCCCCCCCCACCCCCCCATGCTGAAGGGGCATCTATCTGCACGCGTGCTCGGAGGAACAGCTAAGAGGGAGACAGTTTGGACTGGGTCAGCTCTTTCTAATTTCAAGTGTCCCAAACAAGATTGTTTTTGCCTTTCTGAACCTCACCGTTTAAGCAAACAAACAAAAAGTCTTCTTTGCATAAACACAGTGGTCTATTTTTCAGACCAAAAACTGGGGTGACACAGTCTGACAAAGGATTTCTGTGCTTCTTTCAGCAATAAAACACACTTCAGAAAATATAGTGTCGGCGGTGGAATTTCTAGGGCACTTGGATTGTTTATAAGGCCAATAGGAATCAGGCCTCTGCTGGAAAATGTGGGCAATAGGGCCACCGCATCCCCAGTTACACACAAGGCCTGACGTCTAAATCTAGGTCCCTCCACCCTTCTAAGAGTCAGCTTCCTAGTTGCCACGGCAGTCTTCACAAGGAAAAATCCACACAGAAGGAAGCAATTACTATTTGATTGCTGGTTTGCTTTCTGAAAGCACAGGATAGAAGGAATTGTGGGTCACAATCCACAAACAAGTCTATGGCTCTGGGGAGCTGGGAAAGTGCCAATTACCCACACTCCAGTGTGTGCTCAGCAGTTTCTGGGCCCTGCAAATCCAATGGAGAGTTGACTGGGAAGGGCCACAGCCGACTTCAGGGAAGAAAATAGACTAAAATAGGGCAAGACGCCCCCCCCACCCCACCCTGCGTCTCCAAGCAAATGCCGAGTAATCCCTGACCATCCTAGACATGCTCCAACACGTACACCTTCATACATGGAGGATAAGTCAGGCCAGTCAGGCCAGGGGGAGGTGGGAACACTGAGATTTTCATTAACTTTATGTCACTCTGTGGTGCTGGACAAGTCTCTTCCTTTCTCTGGGCCCCTCCCTGCTCTAAAGCCTTGGGATGCTTCCCTACTGTTCAAGGTGTGTGTGTGTACACATGTGTATCTGTGCCTATTTTTGTATGTGATTTATGTATACACAAAATATTTAACCCCCCCCCTCTTTTTTTTGTAATTTATGTCAACACACAGGCTCACAGAATGGTCCAGAATGGTGAAACTCCTAGGGCCCAGCATTAGCAAAGGCAAAAATCGCCCAGAATATTCAATTCCATACTCCACACATTCCCTTCAGATGATTAGCTCCTATGGAAAAATTACAACCACAGAGGGAAACGAATCAAAACAGAACTACCAGATACACCAACAAAGACGAAAATATATGCCCTCATACTTGAGGATAACAGAGCAAGATAAAAGAAGATAACATAACATATAACACAAAATATAAAAGATACAAGGTGTTATGCCCCAAATTACTTCTCAGAAAAGAGCAATTCACCTTATACTCAAACCCTAATAAAGTTTCTCTCTGGGGGCACCCTACCACTTTATTTTGAACAACAAAGCACTCTTTGGGGAAGATAGCAGAAAGGGTTTCAATTTTATTTGCACATTGAGTTTTACAAACTATAGATGCCTGGGCCCCACATCACAGGTTCTAATTGGCCTGAGGTGTGACCTGGAAGAATAAAAAGCTCCCCAGATGATTTTAATGTGCAGCCCAAGTTGAAACCATTGCACTAGCAAATCACCACAATCAATACTACATTTTGATGTTTAGGGAGGTCTCTTGGGAATCTTTATTTTAAGGGTGCAAAGACTAAAGCTTAATACAGATTTAGTAATTATTAGAAGAAATAAGACCACATAAAATGGAAGCATAGGATTTTATTGAAAGCCTTTAAAATTTTTTTTTTTAAAGATTTTATTTATTTGCGAGAGAGAGAATGAGAGAGAGCATGAGAGGGAGGAGGGTCAGAGGGAGAAGCAGACTCCCTGCTGAGCAGGGAGCCTGATGTGGGACTTGATCCCAGGACTCCAGGATCATGACCTGAGCCAAAGGCAGTCGTACTGAAAGCCTTTTAATGATTACTTCCAAAGGCAAGTTAAGTAAGTATGTGGTAATAATTAGGGTTATTTATATATGCTTTGCTTGTCCTCTACTTGAGCTCATAGTGGGATTACACATTTGCCCCTTAAAGTTACTTAAGGCCACATGCCTTCCTTTGGCCAATAAATATCAAAAAGTCTTTAAGAACCAATACATAATTCCCCATATCTCTTCTACCTGCTCTGGCCTCTGGTAATGGTGGAGACTGAATCAGCCCATGTCCAAGAGTGATGATGACAGGGACCAGAGCTCCCAGCAGATCTAGGGGGAACTTAGAATACGAACAAGAAATAAACTATGCTGTTTCAAGCTACTCATCTTTTAGGCTGTTATGCTGCAGTAACAGACAGTCCTATCTTCACTTATACAAAGTATGTATGTCATACAGTCACATATGTGGAAGATAAACTTTTCAAAAATGACCTTTTAATGGGTTCAAACTTAAGTGACCATCAACTTAATACAGGCTGCTCTATGTGTAAGATGTTAACCACAAATCAAAAACTGGTAAAAGATATGCAAAAAATAAAGAGAAGGAATCCAAGTATATTAGTAAAGAAAGGCAGCAAATTGTGAGAAAAGAGCAAGAAAATAAAGGAACAGAGAAGAACTATAAAAACAACCACAAAACAAGTAACAAAATGGCAATAAGTACATACCTAACAATAATTACTTTAAATGCAAAATGGACTAAACACTCCAAACAAAAGACACAGGGTGACAGAATGGATAAAAAACAAGACCCATCTATATGCTGCCTACAACAGACTCATTTCAGACCTACAGACACATGCAGATTGAAAGTGAAGGGATACAAAAGCATTTATTGTGCAAATGGAAGTGAAAAGAAAGCTTAGGTAGCAATACTTATATCGGAGAAAATAGACTTTAAAACAAAGACTGTAACAAGAGAAAAAGAAGGATACTATATAATCATAAAGGGAACAATCCAACAAGAAGATATAATAGTTGTAAGTATTTATGCACTCAACCTGGGAGCACCTAAATACATAAAGCAGCTAATAACAAACATAAAGGGAGTAATTGAGAGTAATATAGTAAGAGAAGGGGATTTTAACACCCCACTTACATCAATGGATAAATCATCCAAGCAGAAAATCAATAAGGGAACAGTGGCTTTGAATGACATACTGGACCAGATGGAGCTAACAGATATATTCAGGACATTCCATCTTAAAGCAGCAGGATAAGGGCGCCTGGGTGGCTCAGTTGGTTGAGCGACTGCCTTCAGCTCAGGTCATGATCCTGGAGTCCTGGGATCGAGTCCCGCATCGGGCTCCCTGCTCAGCGAGGAGTCTGCTTCTCCCTCTGACCCTCCCTCCTCTCATGTGCTCTCTCTCTCTCTCTCTCATTCTCTCTCTCAAATAAATAAATAAAATCTTTAAAAAAAAAACAAAACAGCAGGATACACATTCTTTTCAAGTGCATATGGAACATATTCCAGAATAGATCACATATTAGGTCACAAAACAAGTCTCAACAAATTTAAAAGCACTGAAGTCATACCATGCATCTTTTCCAACCATGATACTATGAAACTAGAAATCGACCACAAGAAAAAGTCTGAGAAGAACACAAATACATGGAGGTTAAATAACATGCTACTAAACAATGAATGGGTCAAAGAGGAAATTTAAAAGACATGGAGACAAATGAAAATGAAAATACAATAGTCCAAAATCTTTGGAATACAGCAAAAGCTGTTCTAAGAGGGATGTTTATAGCAATACAGGCCTACCTCAAGAAGCAAGAAAAATCTCAAACAACCCATTCTTATACCTAAAGGAGTCAGAAAAAGAACATACAAAACCCAAACCGAGTAGGAGGTAGGAAATAATAAGATTAGAGCAGAAATAAACAAAACAGAAACTAAAAAAACAATAGAACAGATCAATAAAACCAGGAACTGGTTCTTTGAAATGATCAATTAATATTAATAAACCTTTAGCCAGACTCATCAAAGAGGAAGAAAGAGAGAGAGAGAGAGAAAGGACTCAAACAAAATCAGAAATGAAAGAGGGGAGATGAGTAACCGACACACAGAAATACAAAGGATTATAAGAGCGTATTATGAAAAATATGCCAACAAACTGGAAAACCTAGAAGAAATGGATAAATTCCTAGGAGCATATAACCTCCAAAAATTGAATCAGGAATAAATAGAAAATTTGAACAGACTGATCACCAGCAATGAAATTGAATCAGTAATCAAAAAAACTCCCAAGAACAACAAAACAAAACTCCCAACAAACAAAAGTCCAGGACCAGATGGTTTCACAGGTAAAATCTACTAAACACTTAAAGAAGAGTTAATACCTAGTCTTCTCAAACTATTCCAAAAAAATAGAAGAGGAAGGAAAGCTTCCAAATTCATTCTATGAGGTCAGCATTACCCTGATACCAAAACCAGATAAAGACACTACAAAAAAAGAGAACTACAGGCCAGTATCTCTGATGAACACAGATGCAAAAATCCTCAAAAAAATATTAGGAAACCAAATCCAACAATATATTAAAAAAATCATTCACCACAATCAAGTGGGATTTATTCCTAGGATGCAAGGGTGGCTCAATGTTCACAAATTAATCAACATGACACATCACATCAATAAGAGAAAGGATGAAAACTGTATGATCATCTCAGTGATCTACAGATTTAATGTAATCCCTATCAAAATACCAACAGCATTTTTCACAAAACTAGAACAATCCTAAAATTTGTATGGAACCACAAAAGACCTCGAATAGCCAAAGTGATCTTGAAAAAGAACAAAACTGGAAGCATCACAATCCCAGATTTCCAAGTTATACTACAAAGCTGTAGTAATCAAAACAGGATGGTACTGACACTAAAACAGACACATAGACCAATAGGACAGAATAGAGAGCCCAGAAATAAACCCATGATTATATGGCCAATTAGTCTTTGACAAAGGAGATAAGAATATACAATGGGAAAAAGTCTCTTCAACAAATGGTGCTGGGAAAACTGGACAGCTACATGTAGAAGAATGAAACTGGACCACTTTCTTACACCATACACAAAAATAAACTCAAAATGGATTAAGGACCTAAATGTGAGACCTGAAACCATAAAAATCCTAGAGAACACAGGCAGTAATCTCTTTGACATTGGCCATAGCAACAGTTTTCTAGATATGTCTTCTGAGGCAAGGGAAACAAAGGCAAAAATAAACTACTGGGACTACATCAAAATAAAAAGTTTCAACAAAACTAAAAGACAACCTACTGAATGGAAGAAGATATTTGCAAATGACATACCTGATAAAGGGTTAGTATCCACATATATAAAGAACAACTTAACACCAAAAATCCCAAATAATCCAATTAAAAAATGGGCAGAAGACATCAACAGACATTTCTCCAAAGACATCCAGATGGCCAACAGACACAGGAAAAGATGTTCAACAACACTCATTAGGGAAATGTAAATCAAAACCACAATGAGATGACACCTCACACTGGCCAAAATGGCTAAAATGAAAAACACAAGAACCAACAAGTATTGGCAAGGATGTGGAGAGAAAGGAACCCTTGTGCACTGTTGGTAGGATTGCGAACTGGTGCAGCCACTATGGAAAACAGTATGGAGGCTCTTCAAAAATTAAAAATAGAATTACCATATGAACCAGTAATTCCACTACTGGGTATTTATCCAAAGACTGAAAACACCAATTCAAAAAGACAAAAGCATCCTTATGTTTTTTGCAGAATTATTTGCAATAACCAAATTATGGAAGCAGCCCAAGTGTCCATCAACAGATGACTGAATAAGGAAAACATGATATAAAATGGAATATTACTCAGCCATAAAAAATGAAATCTTGCCATTTGCAACAACACAGATGTATCTAAAGAGTATAATGCTAAGTGAAATAAGTCATTCAGAGAAAGACCAATACCAAATAATATCTCTCATATGTGGAATTTAAGAAAGAAAAGAAGAGACAAACCAAAAAAAATAGACTCCTAGCTACAGAGAACAAACCAGTGGTTACCGGGGCGGGGGGGGGGGGGTGGGTAAAACAGGTGATGGGGATTAAGAGTACTTATGATAAGCACCAGGTAATGTATGGAAGTGTTGAATCACTACATTGTACACTTGAAACTAATATAACACTATTAACTATACTGGAATTAAAATTGTTCTAAATGATATCTAATCATTTAGATGGGGGTTCTTGGGCATGAGATGAAATATCTTATGATAGTATCATATGTGAATTTTAAAAGTGCTGTATTTAAAACAACTTAAAAATAATGTTTTCTAAGACTTCGCCACAATAGCAGCATTAGCATTACCCAGGAGCTCAGTGGAAATACAGACTCTCAGGTCCTATTTTGGCCCTATAAACATGGATCTACATTTATCAACATCCCCAAATGCTCTACAACTTCTCTGGAATTATTCATGGATCTACATTTTATCAACATCCCTTGGGGCGCCTGGGTGGCTCAGTTGGTTGGGCGACTGCCTTCAGCTCAGGTCATGATCCTGGAGGCCCGGGATCGAGTCCCGCGTCGGGCTCCCTGCTCAGTGGGGAGTCTGCTTCTCCCTCTCCTGCTCCCCCCTCTCGTGCTCTCTCTCTCTCTCAAATAAATAAATAAAATCTTTAAAAAAAAAAAATCCCCAAATGCTCTACAACTTCTCTGGAACTATTCATAATGACAGAAACAGCATGTTAGAGATAAACATAACACTTGAATAAAATTGTTAAAAATGTGCCACCAAGACAAGAAATCCATAAATATATTATTTTACGTAAGTACTTATAAATACACGAGTCTAAACCAATCAATTAATATTATGAGTACATATTTGCGTATTCAGGAATGCTTGTCTATTGGGGCATATACAGTATGTTTTACATCATTAGAGGGGAAAAGGAAGAAACAGAAACCTTAATGAAAGAATAAGAAAGCATGAGAAAAGAAAAGGAAAATTTGAAAAAGAACCAAGTGGAAACCAAAACAAAGAATGCAATGCTTTAGTTTTAGGTGGACAGATTAAAGAACAGACAAGAGAATTACGGAAGTGGAAGGTGGGAGACAGCGTACAGAATGAAGCAGAGGCAACAAAGAGAAAACCGTAGGGATTTCTCACAGTTGAAAACTTGAGTCCTCTCACTTTGAAGACACACACTGCATCCTCAAAAGGGTACATATCAAAACACACCCACCCTAGAAACCACACAGTGAAACTCAAGAACACCAAAGATAAAGAGGACATTTAAAAGCAACTAGAGAGAAAAGGCAGACAGTCTACAGTTACCTTGTCAACAGGCTTCTCATGGGCAATAAAGCCCAGTGACCACAAAATATCATCTACAACCTGTAACCTGCACAAGATAAGCTGGCACTCAAGATCAAGAATAAAATAAGGACATTCTTCAGATGGTGACTCATGCAATTTATTCCTGATGGAATTTTTAAGGATCTCCTTCATGAAGAAGGAAACTGCACCAAGCAAGAAGGTGTGGGATGAAAGAAACAATTATGTCGGAGCAGTTGTTAACATTTTTTGTTAAGCAAAATAAACACTGTCAATTAAAAATCACAATAATTTGGAGGATATGAATCAAGATGATACTGGAATACTATACAAAAATAATGTGGACAATGGGGCAGTGGTAGAAATCAAAGCATTCTAAGAGTCAGGTATTAATGACGAAGAATTCTTCTTCTTTAAAGATATTTATCTTTAGCTTTCATGGTCAGGAGACATGTTAAAAATATAAGTATATGAGCATTAGAAGACTAGAAATAGATACTTAACTTTCTGGCAGAGATTAAAAACAACAACAGAGGCCAGCAAGACAAAACCAAAAACAACTTAAAAAAAAAGTTAAAATGAAATACATATAAATAAATATATTTACAAATAAATATAAATAAATAAATAAAAAATAAGCCTTAACACACCTGTATACCAGTAAGTATAATAATTATAAATGCATTAAACTCACCTATTTAAACTAAAAAATTTAAATAGAAAGAAATCCAGTTCTTTGATGTTATTAAGAGAGGCATACAAGAGACACACAAAAAAATTATGACACTGAATGACTGAAATATAAAGTATTCAAAAAGATACAGCAAAGGACTCCATATATTAGAGCATTAGGTCAAACTATTAAAAACAGTCACACACACACATGCATGCATGCACGCACAAAATCACTGGATGAAATGATAAAACAAAGAAAAAAATCATCAGAATGGTCCTGTAAAAAATAAATTGTCACGTGTTGAGCCATGTGAACCACAATTTAATTTTTTTTCCAAAGAAAGTATATCAGGCCAAATGTTTTTACAAGTCAGTTCTGTCAAACCTTCAAGAAGTGACTAATTCTACTCCATATTGTGTAAGTGGAGGAGGGGACTGCTCCCAGCATTCTCCATAAGGAGAACCCGCAAGCGCAGCCTGTAGGTCTAACACAGAACCTAAACACAAATTCTGAAAACCGAATCCATGGTAAAAAAGATAGCACATTGTGACCCTCAAACCTGGGAAATGACAGATCAAGCAGACCTAAATAGGAAATAACAAATAAAGTGGTGATCTATCAGAACAACAAAAGACAGAGACCTCTGCCCCCAACAGCTAGACATGGCACGCTGTGTTCAAGCAAGTGCAAAGCATTTATGTCCAAACTGACCATAGACGAATTAGAGGGACTAAAATAAAAAAAGACAAGAAGTAACAGGTGTTGGTGAGGATGTGGAGAAAAAGGAACCCTCATACACTGTTGGTGGGAATATAAATTGCTGTAGTCACTGTGGAAAACAGTATGGCGTTGCCTCCAAAAAATTGGAAATAGAAATGCCGTATGATCCAATAATTCCACTATTGGGTATTTACCCAAAGAAACAAGAACACTAATTAGAAAAGATATACACACCCCTGTGTTTATTTCAACATTATTTACAATAGCCAAGATCTGGAAGCAACCCAAGGGTCCATGGAGAGATGAATGGATAAGGAAAATGTGACACATTAATATCACACGCAGCCATAAAAAAGATGAGATCACACCATTTGTGACAACACGGATGGACCTAGAGGGTATTCTGCTAAGTGAAATAAATCAGACTGAGAAAGACAAATACCATACGATTTCACTCATATGTGGAATCTAAACACACACATACACAAATGAATAAACAAACAAAAAACAGAATCAGACCTATAAATACAAGGAACAAGCTGATGGTTGCCAGGGGGGAGGAGGGTGGGGGTGGGCAATACGGGTGACGGGGAGGGGGAGATACAGGCTTCCCTTAATGAATGGGTAAGTCACCAGCATATTTAAAGGCACAGCATAAGGAATATAGTCAATGATGCTGTAACAGAGATGTATGGGGATAGGTGGTAGCTACACCCGCGGTGAACAAAGCATAATGTATAAACCTTTGAATCACTATGTCATACAGGTGAAACTAACGTCACATTGTGTGTCAGCTACATACATTCAAGTTAAAAAAAAAAACAAAAGCAAAAAACAAACTGACCACAGACTAGGTCACACAGGAAGTCTCAACAAGACCCAAGAATCCTATTAGAGGGACCTATTCCTGTCTCTGTATTTCTGTGGGAAGGGAGGGCGGCTGCCACTAAGGCCGTATTTGTGGCCTTGTGCCTGCCTCCCCTCACTCAACTTTTCCTCAAAGGATGAACACGTCTTCTGATGGGGGAGCTGACGGAAGGGCCTCTCCCGAGAGTCGCTCATCCCTGGATGCAAGCGCTGTCCTCGGGGGAGGCTTTCTGAGACGAGCTCTGCCTCCACAAGGTGGAGGTCTGTTGTTTGGGATTCAGTTCAATTTCCCGTGTCAGTGTGTGTGTAGGATGTCTGCTTTTCAAGATCCTGATGGTGGCTTCGGGTCAAGCTAACTTTCCTAATCAGTAAAACCACTATTTTGTTTCTCTTTTTTCTGACCCCTTTGTCTATTCCTTAACTGGTTTAAAACTAAGGAAGGGACTAACGGGATGTAATTTAATGATTATTGTGGTAGACGGAATGATGACACCCCCCTCCCTGAAAGATGTCCATGTCCTAAACCATGGAATCTATGAATGTGTTACCTCGTATATCACAGATGTGATAAAGGTGAAGAATTTTGAGATGAGGCAGTTTCCTGTATTGTTAATCACAGGTGCTCTTAAGTAAGAAGAGGGAGGCAGAAGATCGGGTGAGAGGGACAGGACCTGAAGATTCAACCTGCCACTGCAGGCTCTGAAGATGAAGGAAGGGGACAGAGGGCGGAGGAAGGGGACAGCAGGCAGAGGAAGGGGACAGCGGGTGGAAGAAGGGGACAGCGGACAGCGGGCAAAGGAAGGGGACAGCAAGCAGAGGAAGGGGACAGCGGGCGGAGGAAGGGGACAGCGGACAGCGGGCAAAGGAAGGGGACAGCAAGCAGAGGAAGGGGACAGCGGGCAGAGGAAGGGGATAGAGAG
>NC_058413.1:48618835-48719600 GCF_002201575.2 Neomonachus schauinslandi
GGAGGAAGGGGACAGTGAGAGGACGAAGGGGACAGCGGGCGGAGGAAGGGGACAGCAAGTGGAGGAAGGGGACAGCGGACAGCGAGCGGAGGAAGAGGACAGCGGGCGGAGGAAGGGGACAGTGGGCGGAGGAAGGGGACAGTGGGCGGAGGAAGGGGACAGCGGACAGCGAGTGGAGGAAGGGGACAGCGGGCGGAGGAAGGGGACAGTGTTATAGCATCAACAGGGCAGGCAGGGGCAGACTAGCCGTACAGAGAAAGCCCTCCAAGAACACCCCAAAATTAAAAAACCCATGTACACACACTTTTTACACAACTGAACTGACGGCAGTCTTCAGAGCTCAGAAGCTCGGGGTTAAAAGAGCATCTGAGCTGGTGTTTGTCCTGTGCACCACCCCCAGTTCCCCGATGGCCAGTCACCTGGGCCACATGCCACTCAGGGGGGACAGGGACGAAGCTTAGGCCTGAGCCCGGGGAGAGGTCAGATGGGAGAGCTCTGCACTGAGCCGGGATACAAAAGGGCACTACCCTCAGTCAGCTAGAAAAGCCCACCCCCAAAGGAGGACACTGGGCCTTGACTCTGGAATAAGAGCACATACAAATAATTCGATGTTTTAAAACAATAGGAAAGGGACGCCTGAGTGGCTCAGTCGGTTAAGCGTCTGCCTTTGGCTCAGGTCATGATCCCAGGGTCCTGGGATTGAGTCCCACATTGGGCTCCTTGCTCAGCAAGGAGCCTGCTTCTCCCTCTGCCTGCCTCTGTCTCTCTCTCTCTGATAAATAAATAAAAATCTTAAAAAAAAAAAAAAAACAATAGGGAAAAAAAAGAGGGGGTGAAGGAAGCACAGAAAGTGTGAGACAAGTAGAAATCAGACAGTAAGCGGATAAATGGTCAGATGAATTGTCAAAATAAATGTATACAGACTAAACTGGCCAGTTAAAAGACAGATATTGTTAACTTGGTTAAAAAGTGAGAGTGCATCTATATCCCTCTGGCAAAACCACATTGAAAGCTTGCGATTGAGAAAGGATGGAAGAAGGATGATACCAAGAAAATAATAACCAAAAGGAAGTTGGGGTAGACAGATTAACATGAGACAAAACACTCTTAAGACCAGAAGCATTGGGACGCCTGGGTGGCTCAGTTGGTTAAGCGTCTGCATTTGGCTCAGGTCCCGATCTCAGGGTCCTGGGATTGAGTCCCGAATTGGGCTCCCTGCTTAGCGGGGAGCCTGCTTCTCCCTCGCCTCTGCCCTTCCCTGCCCGCTTGTGCTCTCTCTATCATGCTTTCTCTCTCTCTCTCAAATAAATTAATAAAATCTTAAAAAAAAAAAAAGACAAAAAATCATTGCTAGAGATGAAGAGTGTAACTATATGATGATGAAAGCCTTTACCAGGAAGTACTAATTCTAAACGTGTATTCATATAATACAAAACACAGCTTCAAAATATAAGGCAAAATATTCAGAATTATAAGGAGACAAAATCTATCATTTAGTAGAATTTTAATATGCATTTCTAAGAAAGTGATAAGATCAAGCAGACAAAAAAAAAAATCAGTAATGGTAGCAAAGATTTAAACAAAGTGCATGTACTGAACAGAGAACATTGCACCTGACAACTGGGAGAAGGCACACACCTTCCAAGCATGCATGGGACAGTAATGACAACAGACAGTGTTGTAGTCAAGGCCATAAAGCAAGTATCAATAAATTCCAAAGGATAAATATTAGAGACCACTTAACTACAACATAATGAAGTTAGCAGGCAGTTGAAAATATATATTACTGATTGGCTTTTTAATTTGGTTTTTAAAAGAGTACAGATACATTTAAGTTAGGAAATAAGAAAATGATAAAAACATTCAAATAAGTTAAATATGAATATATAGTAAGTATAGCTACAGAATGCATATTTATCTATAGATACTATAATGGTTAATTTTATGTGTCAACTTGGCTAGGCCACAGTACCCGGATATTTGATCAAATGTTATTCTAGATGCTTTTGTGAAGGTATTTTTTAGACAAAATTAACACTGAAATCATTACATTGTGACTAACGCAGCTGTTTCTCCATAATGTGGGGGGCCTCGTCAAATCAGTGAAAGGCAAAAAATAAAATCTTTAAAAAAAAAAAAAAGGGGGTGCCTGGGTGGCTCAGTCGTTAAGCGTCTGCCTTCAGCTCAGGTCATGATCCCAGGGTCCTGGGATAGAGCCCCGCATCGGGCTCCCTGCTCCGCGGGAAGCCTGCTTCTCCCTCTCCTGCTCCCCCTGCTTGTGTTCCCTCTCTCGCTGTATCTCTCTCTGTCAAAAAAATAAAATCTTTAAAAAAAAAAAAAATCAGTGAAAGGCTGTAATAGAAAAGGACTGATCTCCCTGGAAGAAGGAGGAATTCTGCCAGCAGATGGCCTACCCATTGGAGCTGCAACATTGGCTCTTCCCTGGATCTCCAGCCTGCTGGCCTGTCCTGTTTGATTTTGGACTTGCTAGCTTCCACAATCACACAAGCCAATTCTTTAAAATCAATCAATCAACCAATCTCTCAGAAATCTCTCTCTCGGGACACCTGGGTGGCTCAGTTGGTTAAGCATCTGCCTTTGGCTCAGGTCATGATCCCAGGGTCCTGGGATCAAGTCCTGCATCGGGCTCCTTGCTCAGTGGGGAGCCTGCTTCTCCCTCTGCCTGCCACTCTGCCTACTTGTGCTCTGTTTCTCCTTGACAAATAAATAAATAAAATCTTAAAAAAAAAATAAAAGAAATCTCTCCCTACACACAGACACACACACACACATAATATTGGATACATATTTATCTATTTACAGAATAAATAATATACACAAACATACTACTCATGTGTAATGGAGACTGATCAGCAAAGGCAAAAGTCAGTTCTTTGAAAATAATAATACAAAAGATAACTCTGGCAAGTGGCACCTGGGTGGCTCAGTTGGTTAAGTGTCCAGCTCTTGATATTGGCTCAGATCATGATCTCAAGAGTTTTAAGATTGAGCCCTGCGCTGGTCCCGTACTGGGCATGGAGCCTGCTTAAGATTCTCTCTCTCCCCCTCACATTCTCTCTCTCAAAAAAAAAAAAAAAAAAAGGAAAAGAGATAACTCTGGCAAGATAAAAAAAATAGAGGGTACAATTAGGCAGTATTAGGAATATAAACAGAGACATAACAGTGTAGCAGATCTTTAAAAAATATGATAGCAGGCGCTGGGTGGCTCAGTCGTTAAGCGTCTGCCTTCGGCTCAGGTCATGATCCCAGAGTCCTGGGATCGAGCCCCGCATTGGGCTCCCTGCTCGGCGGGAAGCCTGCTTCTTGCTCTCCTACTCCCCCTGCTTGTGTTCCTGCTCTCGCTATCTCTCTCTCTGTCAAATAAATAAAAAAAATCTTTAAAAAAAAAAATATGATAGCTATAGGGCGCCTGGGTGCCTCAGGTTAAGCGACTGCCTCTTGATTTCAGCTCAGGTCATGATCTGAGGGTCCTGAGATCAAGCCCCAAGAGGGCTCTGTGCTCAGCATAGAATCTGCTTGAGATTCTCTCGCTCCCTCTGCCCCTACCCCCACTCAGCAGCACGCACATGCGCGTGCTCTCTCTCTCAAATAAATAAATCTTTAAAAAATATATATGATAGCATGTTTATGTTAACAAAAATCTATAAAAAAACCCCAAGAAACAAAATTAAAGATCTCAGTAAAATTAGATGGTTAGATAGGTATAAACTGCCAAAACTCAACTGAGAATTGAACCACTGTTTATAACCATGAAGAAAATAAAATCTTTCACTTGGTTTTGTAGGTTGGTTCCTATACCTACAACCATAGCAAGTATGTAAGGAAGAAGTGGTAATTCCAGTTTTACTCAAACTCTCTCAGAGAATAGAAAATGAGGCCGCGCAGCCCTGAAGGTGTGGAGGAGGGTTCTGCCAGTAAGAGGAAAAATCAGAATGATGGCTGTCGAACAGTGCTTGCCACTGAGGGCCATTTTGATCTCTTTACATAAAGATTAGTCTTTTGATACCTCAGCCCACTGGACACCTCCAAACTTCCACTCTGCCTGTCTCTGGGTCAGAATCAGAGCCAAGCGCTCTCAACCTGAATCCTGAATGGGAAACAGGCAGGTTTCGGTTCTGCCTCTCCCTTACTGATGACTGCTACATGCTGACCCACCTCAGAGAGGGCCCGGACAAGACCAGTTAATGGAGCATGTTCAGAGCATGGACTCCTGAACAGCCTTTACTGCCACAGCTGAAGTCATTCAACAGTCAAGGTGAATAATCTCAGTCTTGACCAGAACTTTCTCTGCCCCCAATCTAAATCTTAAAAAACAAAACAAAACAAAACAAAAACCACCCAGACACGAATCAGAGTTAGCAGAAAGGCCCAGAGCAACCTCTTTTTTTAACTGTCATAAAACAGGCTCCTTTTACCCAGTCCTCATTGGTGGGTACAGCTTGCAGAGGACTGCCTGAGTGACCCCCTGCTATGGTGAAGAGGAATGCGTGGTCCTCTGTGTCCTGACCACAGGGTTCTCTGGTACTATTACAGAAATGGCCTCGCAGGGCAGCCACTGAACCTGTCAGCCCACGAATTAAGCCTTATGCAAAATGAGAATATGTGGCAGTTGCTCTGGGTCACCCAGAGGGATGTACTTCAGCATTATATAGTTCAGCTGCAATTGTCAAGAGTGTAATTCAATTAGGGTATTATTTGCAGGCCAAATCACAGGGATTAATCAGGAACAAGAGCAAAGGTTAACATTGTACTGGAAGCTAACAACAGTGGTCTTTTGTACTAGAAACAAATCATTTTGACAAGGGGCTGGGGTCTTTAAGTCACCACTTTCCAACTTCCTGGCACAGAATTTTGGGGTTCCAGTCAAGTACCATCACACCCAGGAAACTCCATTCAGGTTTCAAGAATTCAACCTTATAAGGAGTTTCATTTATTAGTCCTGTTTCTGCTTGCAAGGCATTTCTTTTCCTCACACCTCCAGAACCACTGGGTGCTTAGAGATAAGGACCACCATGACATTTTTTTTTTTTTTTTGCCTTAAAGATTTAATTACACGAATCCTGATATCCCATGCCCTAAGTGTGCTCTTTTTGGAAAGAGTTTCAGAAAGTGAACCTGAGCCTATCATAGTACACAGAGTAATTAATTAAGGGAAATCCCTTGTTCCGTAGTGTTATAACTATGAACCATCATTACTGAATGAACTGTGTCCATTTTAGGAGGAATCCGTGTTGTTTTTGCATAAATGCATAAATTTCTTCCATTTGAAGTAAGTGGTAATTGTGTCTTCAGAAAAGGAGAGAATACAGCCCTTGGGTACTCATCCGAGCACTCAACAGATGCAAAAGCAACCGTGTTTGGTCCTGTTGGCATCACATGACGTCACTCAAATTACTATGAGATAGAAACGCAGAAAGGACGAGCTAAATGTTCACATAAAAATGTCATTTCTGTGGGATTTGTGGCATCATGATGTGGTAATGCAAGTTTCAAACCTTCCCTTGGCTGTCACCCTTGCAGCAAAGGAACCCTTACTTGGAAGTCTGGTGTGTAAGAGAGACAAGAGCAGAGACACTCTGGCTAGGGGACTGGGAGCAAGAACAGAACTTGACCCCGCTCCCAGTTAACTCTTCTCTACAGATGGCCCCACAGAGCCCCCAGGGCTCTATTACACATCATCATAAAACCGATGCAGGCATAAAAGCAGCCCGGAAGAGGCTCAGATGGCCCTGGACTCAAAATCCGTGACCTTGGGTGGTAAAAATCGTAATGTCAGTACTAATCTCAACAAAGTAACTTATACCAACTGAGTACTTCCTATGTGCCTTATCTGCATTAACTTAATCCCCCCAATAATATGAGATAGGTACTAATACCACTATTTTATATATGAGGAAACTGAGCTCAGATAGGGATTAAACAGTTTGTCTAAAGATCCCACAGCCAGTCCTAAATGATGGAGCTGGGATTCAAACCCCAAAAGTCTAACTCCCTAGTCCACATTAACAACCAGAAAAACTCTTAAGCTCTTTGGTCCAGTTTGGCCCAACCACCTTGAATATGAGGAGGGTATTAATAATCTTGCAGAAGAGTATCCTGCACGAAGACATTCAATAATTATCATTCTTGGGACGCCTGAGTGGCTCAGTCGGTTAAGCATCTGCCTTCACCTCTGGTCATGATCCCAGTGCCCCGGGATCGAGTCCCGCATTGGGCTCCCTGCTCAGCGGGGAGTCTGCTTCTCCCTCTACCCCTACCCCCTGCTCATGCTCTCTCTCTCAAATAAATAAATAAAATATTTTTAAAAAATTAAAAAAAAATAATTATCATTCTTGTCATCACAAGATGTAGAACGTATACCCTCCAGACACTCACTAATTACCTCAATGTTCAATCATCTGCCAAATAGCTAGCTCCTGGCCAATGTCTGTGTGAGACAATTAGTACTTAAGAGATGGTTCACAGGACATGCCAATCACAGAATCTTCAAAAAAAATGAGTGATTTGTGGGCCCAAAAGAATCAGTGAAAGGCACCAGAGAAAACAATAAATGAAGTTCAGTGCACAGAAAAGAAGGTACGTATAGAAACAAACAACTGGCTCCTATTCACAAAAGTAAATAAAAGGTGTATGTGACAAGTACTTATTAAACACCTAATATGTACTGCAGACCAATTGAGGTGCTGGAGACGGAGCAGCAAAGCCTCGGTCCTCATGGAACTTACAATTTGGTTCAGGAAGCCGTCGACACACAAAGAGACAAATGTGAATGTAATAGGTCAGGTGGTGATCAGTGCTGTGAAGAAATATAAACGGGATTATCAGGAGAGAGTGATAGGAGGGGGTGATGCTAATTAGAGAGGATCAGAGAAGACCTCTCTGATGTGGCAACATTGTGGCAGAGATCAGACCGGAGGGTATCTGGAGGACAGCATTCCAGCAAAGGGGGCAGCAAGCACAAAGGTCCTGAGACAGCTAGCGTGCAAGCTAAAGCAAGGTTAAGCCAGAAGGAAAGTGGTAGGAGGTGTGGCCATAAAGGCGGCCAAAGGCCAGATCGCATCTAGAAGTGCTGGCTCCGTTGAGGACTTCAGATTTAATCCTGAGATGGGCAGCCCCTGACGAGCTTTGGAGAGGAATGCTGTGATTTGATGTACGTTTCAAGGATCATTCTGCTGCTCTGTGGAAGACAGCCTGGAGAGGGCCAGGAACAGGGCAGAGACTACTCAGAAGACTATGCATGAATCTTGCAGACCCCAGGCGAGTCTAGCAAGGCAAGCACAAGCCTTATTCAATGAAAGACACAAAACTCAAATGGGTGAGATGAGGTCCTGAATAAGTAAGAACTCTACTGTGTCCCTAGAGAAGATGTAACATAATAAAGATTTTTTATCCCTCATTAATTTACTAAAAGCTAACATTTTATAGTGCTTAGGACTGTTCTTGGCACCTTATGTGGGTAAACATAGCAACCCTCTAAGGTGGGTACTATTATTATTCCCATTCTGAGTATGAGGAAACTGAGGCCTGGGTCAGGTAAATAGCTTGTTGTAGAGCTAGGATTTGAGCGCCAAGCAGCCTGGCTGCAGGGGTTCCTCCTGACCAATCTGCAAAGAATGCCTTGGGATGTCTTAGAAGCGCCTCTCTACAAGCTCTCACACCTGTTCCAGGCACAGCAGCCCGAGGAGCCCTCCTAGGAGGAATCAGCCAAGGTGGAGGATGAAGGAAAGGGAAGAAGGAGGGAGAACTTTGTGCTAGGAAGGCAGATGGATGGGCCTCCTGGGTTCTGCACAACCCATGCCAAGGGCCTTTCCTCCTCGTCCATCCCAGATCCTCACCTGCAGATCCTGTGTTAAGGCAAAGCCCCAAGGGTCACATACAGCTCTCTGAGACAGGGCATTTTGCCAGAGGCTTCATCATTTTCAGAATGCCAATGTGGAGAAATTGGGAGGCAGGGAGAGGAATGACCCCATACCAGCTGCCTTCTTTAGGAGTTGTCCATTCATCCCTCACAGCCATCCAAGAGCTCTAAGGTGTGAGGGTCTGACCCTGTGGCTCCGATCTCAATTCACATGAGCCGCTGGCAGCTTCCAGGTTTGACTTTATGAAAGTACGGCTAGGAAATCCACGCTCTTGACTGTTTCCTCTTGGTGGGGCTTCGGAGGCCCTAACCTAGACAGGACATCCCAATCTATGGAGCCTCTGGAGAGCATTAGTCGGGGCTCTCAAGAGCCCTTCTGTTCACTGAGAAACTAAGAGCCTGACAGAAGACAGCTAGAACATGTTACAGTGCCACCAAGAACATGAAGACTCTTCAACCCACAACCCCACCCCCACCCCAGGCACCAACACCCAGAACCCTCCGTGAGTCCGATTCTCTCTGCAGGGTGGAAGAAGCAGCAAATGCCTGGCAAGGGGCAATGGGGCAGTATCAGGTACCCACACACATCCTGGGCTTTAGCCACACTCAGCCCAAACCCCCCTCCCCGGCCTCCTCCAGCTGAAGCTCCACACGATGAGGAGCAAAGTCCCAAAGAAGCATGCCCGGCATGGCAAATAAGGTCATGGACTTGTTATCAGGTCAGGACGGAAAGAGGACCTGGGATCTTCGGGAAAGATTTGCAATGACAGGTTTATTCTAATCAATACGGGCATGGGTTCCCCCTGTCGCAGAGTTAATTAGCCCAAACAGCCCACTGGCAGCCTTTTCCAATTAACCAGTTTTGCTGGATCTTTTCTAGGGAATATTCCTAACTGGCGAATGTGAATAAGTCAGTTATATACGTAACACACAATATGGCATAAAGAACATAAAGAACATTCTCTCTTTTTTTAAGATTTATTTATTTATTTGAGAGAGAGAGAGAGAGAGAGAGAGTACGAGCAGGATGGGCAGAGGGAGAGGGAGAGAGAGAATCCTCAGGCAGACTCCCTGCTGAGCACGGAGCTTGACGTGGGGCTGGATCGATCCCAGAACCCTGAGATCATGACCTGAGCCAAAATCAAGAGTCAGATGCCAGGGCACCTGGGTGGCTCAGTCACTTAAGCATCTGCCTTCATCTCTGGTCATGATCCCAGTGTCCTGGGATAAAGCCCCACGTCAGGCTCCCTGTTCAGAGGGGAGTCTGCTTCTCCCTCTCCCTCTACCCCTCCCCCCTGCTCATGCTCTCACTTTCTCCCAAATAAATAAAATCTTTAAAAAAAAAAAAAGAAAAAGAGTCAAATGCTTAACCAACTGAGCCACTCAGGTGCCCCAAGAACAATCTTTAGGGAATGAGGTGAATCGATACCAAACTGCCTCCGGATTCCCAAACACACTGGAGACCAGCTGGGGAAGGGAGCTGACATGGGCATTACGGTGGCAAAGTCGCCAGACTTGGAGTTTCCTTTCGGCTCGACTGTGATAAACCATGATGTGCTCTGGCCAATTTTCAGTAAAAGTGATCTTATTGCAGCCAAACTGCCTCCGAGCCAGGACCCACGCCATGCTGCAGTCGGAGATCTGCCACTGTGTGGTGCGCCCACGCCATCTCTCGGCAGCCCTAACCTCACACCAGGTATTAAAGAATCCTATGAGTCTGAACTCCTACACAAAGAGATGGCACGCACAGTGAAAGACAATACATCTACCAAGGGGCTTCTCACTGTGCCAGAAAGAAGGTCAGGAAGGAAAAGGGTTCCTCAAGTGTGGAGGGCAAGCCGTGAGTGGTGAGGGCTCCCTGCCCGTACCTGCGATGATCCCGTCCATTTGCTCCAGAGCAGCTTCCAGAGCGTGACTGGCATCCGAAGCCATGACTCCTTTCCCCTTGGTCTCTTCCTTCTCCTACTGAAAATGCAAGCACAGAACAAAGGAAAAGTCACAGAGAGGTCCACGTGCTGCACGCAAGCCCGCCAGCCCTCCTTGATCGTGGCGCAGCACACTCCCACAGGATCCTGGCGGGCGAGCCCCCGATTCTGTCATCTCTCGAGCCTTGCCCTCCTGGCATGAGCATGCCGTCTCCACGAACCTTTAGCATGCGATCCGGCTCACTCCTGAAATGAAGAGCCGCCGTTAAGAGTCCCAGGTTCCAGAAGCTGCCTCCAGCATGGGGGAAGCGCCTCTGTGAGTCAGGGACAGAGGATGTGCCCTGCAGCGGGGGGTTGCGATGGTCTCAGCAGGCACGCAGCTGTCTCCCGGCTGCATCCTCCTGCACCTGCAATGCTTTCGTTGGGTAGGTGTGACCTGGGCTGAGACCCCCACGACCACTTTCACTTCTCGGATGGTCCAAAGGGCCTCAGAAAGCTGCAGGCACGCTGTCGTGGGGAGAGTTCTGTCCCAGGAACTTGGAGCCCTTCCTCTTACCATGTGAGTTCTACTCTACCCAACACCATGCAAGGTGCAGCATCCCATCTCCTCAGGCCTGAAGGGCGTCTCCAAGGACACACAGTGCAGCCACTTCCCCCGTGCTGAGTCTCCCCTCTAAGGGGGAAGATGGCGGTTGGTGCCATCTCTGGACAACCCTGCCTCTACAAAAGGTCTTTCAGCTAAATTGTCTTCCTGTAGCCTCTTCTCATTTTTCTTGCTTCCCACCTGCTCCCTGGCTGGCAGGGAGAGACTGACAACAGTATTTGCAATCCCTAGTTCACATCCATAAACTGGAGGCAGGAACTGTTGTTTGCTCCTTCAGCAAAAGCCCCACGTGTACCCAATGGGCATAAGTGCTATGGAGAACAGAGGCCTGGCTCCTCTACCCCAGGATGGCACGGATCAGGAAACAGGGGGTCCTGAGGGTCTTGGCCCATGTTCCCTGTGGAGTTGGACTTTCAAAGAGAAGAAAGCAAAGTGAGCAGCCATAGAGAAGTGGCTTTGGAGATGGTGTGGATAAAGATTTTAGGACTACAAAGAACCACAGGGGACTGTACCAGGCAGTAGCAGTTCAAATAGTCTGGGTTCAAACACTGCTCTGCCATTTACTACGTGATCTCTGAGCCTCAGTATCCTCATCTGTAAAATGGGGATAATACCAGCACTTGATTCACCATGTTGACGTCGTGATTAAATGAGGAATTAATATTTCATAGAAAATACTTAGTACATTCCCTTACAGACAGTAAGTGCTCAACATAAGCTAGCTGTTTTTCTTTTTGTTTTTGAAGTGAGGCAATAATCTCAGGATGTATTTGTGCCAGGACAGCTCATTGGAGGAGAGACTTTAAACTCAATAGGGTAGGCTCCGGGAGGGAGAACCCAGGTAAGTCCAAGAGGCTGGTTCCCCTGGGCATGGCAAAGAGAGATAAGCAACGATGTGTGTGGAGGGGGAAGGCGGTGATTCATAGGCGCAAAGGCCAAGGAGGGTTTGGGAATAGGCACTGGGCTTCAGCAGGCCAAGAACCATTGCACAATCAACTCGGGAATGAGAATGGGAGCTTGTGGAGGGGGTGGGAGCCTCGTCGGCACCTCAGGGCTGTGGCAGGAGCCAGGCAAGGCTGCACAAGGAACAGAGCTGCCCCTGCTGAGAAGAGCAGCCAGACAGCTGGGGACCCCAAACGCCCGTGTGCAGATCTCAGGGCCTAAATGGAAGCAAGCTTGGGGGCGGGGCGGGAGTGGGGGAGAAAGGAGAGGTAGCAGGAAAGTGGGGCAAAGCAGAAGCAGGGCAATAATCGGCACATTCCCACCTGTTCAGAGACATTGAAAGTCTGAAATACTTCCCTCTGAGGACTTTCCCCTACTCCTGAAAAAAATCCAAACTGCTCGCTCACTGTGACCTCTAAAGAGGCAGTGTAGGATCTGGCCAGGCCAACCCCACGTTGCTCTCCCCATTGCTCATGTTCTAGCAGCATTGGTCTCCTGTCTTCCCCCCAACACTCCAAGACCTTCTACTCTGCAACTTTCCACTTGCCATCCCCTCAGCCCTGAGCGTGCTTTCCCAGCTCTCTGCATGGCTGGTTTCTCCTCATCTTCCAGGTTTCAGCTCCCATGTGTCCTCTGAGAGAGGCCTTCCTTGCACACCTCCATCTACAGCAGCCCTTTGAAGCACAGCAATTCTAAAGTATCTCTTCCATATACTTTCTTCCTTGCTAACTGGCCTTACTTACCTCCCCATGGAGGCAGGGGGACCCTGTCTGCCTTGTTCACCCCTATATGCCCAGTGCCTAGCAGAGTGCCTGGCACTCAGAAATTTATGAGTAAATACTTGTGAATAATGGGTAGGTCCATTCCACCAACATTCCCTGAACCCTGTAATGCTGCATACTAGGGAGATATGATAAATCAGACCTAGTCCCCGCCCCCATGGACCAGGCAGTCTAGTGAAGACAATAGTAAAAACAAATAATTATGGGGGCGCCTGGGTGGCTCAGTCGTTGGGCGTCTGCCTTCGGCTTGAGTCGTGATCCCAGGGTCCTGGGATCGAGCCCCGCATCCGGGCTCCCTGCTTCTCCCTCTCCCACTCCCCCTGCTTGTGTTCCCTCTCTCGCTGTGTCTCTCTCTGTCAAATAAATAAAATCTTAAAAAAAAACAAAAACAAAACAAAACAAAAAAACAAATAATTATGACGCAATATGGGGTATATGCTGATTGAGGCAGGTATGCTGCTTCCCTGGGTCTTGAAGGATGAGTAGAAGCTTTCTCAGAAGATAAGGAGAAGAATGCTATTGTACGCAGAGGGGGTGGAAAAGCAGAGAAGCATGTAAGGGCAGGAGGGAGTTGGCAAATATCACAATGGTTGGTGAGATTCTACCGGAGCATCCAGCTGCTCATGATGAGTCAAAACCTTCCACGGAATTCACCTAAGTGTGACAAGGGCAGGTAATGAGAGGAGCTTGGAGTCACACCCACCACTTCAGGGGTCTGGATGTCGGTACACAGCACACCAAGTGGCCTCAGATGTAAACAGGACAGGTTTTTGAGAAGGAAGTTCTCCTATTTCAACAGACAGGCCCCACATGGGGCCCTCTTAGCAGGGTAGAAGGGGAGAGCACAGTTGGAAGGTGCCCAGCCCGGAGGGCCCAGGCCACGTCCCCCTGCAGTAGAAACGCCATAAAAGGAGGCCCACGGGCCTTCTGCCCAGTGATGAGTTTGTACTTGGCAAATAGCAAGTTGGGTGGACCCGTGGGAGGTGGTGTGAAGTGAAACGTGAGCCAAAGGTGTATCATATGTACCCCCTGGGAGCCTGGGCCGGTAGTTGGGAGCGCTCAGAAGCCAGAACCTGTTTCCGGCAGCGGATGAGCTCAGTTCCAGACCTGCTAGGTCTGGGGCGATGTCAGGACACCTGGGTAAGAAGGGGCCTCGCCAGCTGCCATCACAGGGCAGCTGTGAGGTGTCAGCGGTGTGGGGGACAGACAGACCTTGGAAGGGCCAAACATGCCATCGATGTAAGGCCTCCAGCTCCCCCCGTGAGCACAGACACTCTCATCAGAACAGGGAAGCCACAAGGCTGCCAATCATTCCCGGTCTGGCAGCTAGCAGGCGTTTTCTCCTCTGACCCCCGTCAAGGTTAGAGCTCCTGTTGGTAACACAGGATGGGACAATCACGGCCCTCAAGGAACTTGGGGCCTCAGAGGCAAACACGCCAGATGGCAGCATTCAGTGTCTGTTCATCCCTGCAGGGACACAGCACCCCCCTTGAGAGCCTGGGTTCATCAGGGATGTGGGGCTTAAGCGCACAAAGCTCCAGAAGGAGGGTGCTTGGACGCCTCCTAGAGAGAAGCGAGGTGAGAGGCGACGACCCAAAGCGGCTGGGAGAGAGCCACATCCCGGGGAAGACTCCAAAGGCCCAAGCAAAAAGCAGGGCAAGCTCTAAGCAGGTGGTGGGGAGTGGAAGTGAAATCACATTCTCTACCAATGACAGGAGACCCAACCAGGGGCCTGACACAGCACGGACGCCAGAGGAAGAGACAGCGTGCCCAGGGGACTCCCTCGCGGGGGGTGCCCCCAGCCCAGGAAGGAGAGGGGCAGGCAGAGGATAACGGTGCTTTTAATGAGCTCAGTACAGTGACAGTTGTTCTAGTGGCCAAAACCAGCTTTCATTCTCTCTGGACACCTGGACAATTCATGGAGCCCTGCACTGGATGGTGGGGGAGCAGGCAGATGTCTCTTACCGAGAGACTAGCTCATCCCTAGCTACAAAGAAGAGGCCAGGATGGTAAGAAAGGGTGTAGCCCACATACCATTCACCCTTCCCTTCACCCACAGGCCTCTCTAGACGCTGTCTTCCTCCTATCTGTGACGATGTCCCACTAACGCAGAACTTGACCCTCTTTGCTACCAGCCAGAGAGAAAATGACCCTGTAGCTATAAAGCCAGCCAACATGGGACAGCCATGTTTTTAGAATGACAGTGTCTGGTGACAGATGTCATAGCCACCTGAACTGCACCACACAAAGGCCAGTTGGGCACCTGGACGTTGATCAGGGTGCAGTATTAAGGGTTCTGAAGTTTGGAAAGTGAGCCACAATTAGCCGCCCATTATCTGATGCACTCTCAGGCAGGCAGTAATTTAGATATTGCATTAGCAGGAACTGTTGATTAAGATAAATCTTGGGCAAGCAACCTTGCCTTATCCCACCCATACTGAAGTGCAAGTTTCCATTCCATTTTATAAAGTACTTTCCTGTCAGTAAAAGTGGTTAGAGCTGCAAGTGTCTTGGGCAGGCTGCTAATGGCCCGGACGAAGGAAGGAATCAGAAACAGATCCAGAGTCCCTGGTACCCTTACTCCTCCAAGGTCTCTATGCCATGGACACAGCTGAGCCAGAGCTGGGACCTGACTCCTTGGCAGCTGCGTCCAGGCAGAGGGGTGGGGAAAGGACGGTGTCCCCAAGTAGAAGGCAAGGCCTGGGGAAGGAACCCTCAACCAGGAACCTACCACTACCAAACTTGGACTCATCATACACCTCCTTCTTCCCCACACGGCCACCAAGTGGTAAAGAAGCGTCACCATATCACAACCAACCAAAGCCTTTTCCCCACAATTTACAGGTTGCCCAGAAACCAGAACTGCTCTTAAATGGTCATTTTAAGAAATACCTCTTGCTATTCCTATGCTTGGGAGACAGCTTCTTAAGGTATAAGAAATTTATCAATTTGGGGTAAGAGAGCAAGAAACCATTTTCAGTATTTAAAAGAAAAAGGAAGATGGAAGACATACAAGGGAAATTGATGGCAGTGCCAACATTCTAGATCACATCCTATATCATCCAATAACACCTTTATTTTCAGAGCACAAAGAAGAAAGATCATAGGTTTCATAGCCAGACAGTCTTGAGTTAAAACATGCACTCTGACATAATGGCTGTGGGTCTTTAGACAAGTTATTTAACCCCTCTCAGACTAAACGGTCTCATCTATAAAACTGCATTGTTACCAGTGAAAGCAAACAAGATCGACCTCAGGGAAATACTGCAGACTGAACCAAACATCTAATTTAGCTATCCACCACAACAACAGTAGAGGAGTTTATTTTGAAAGACATAAACCCACAAGGACACGGAGAAGTGATAGGAGACGTAAGGGGAACGTCTCTGCAGCAAACGTGAAAGGGCAGCCGGTCCATGTTGGAGAGCTTCCCAAAGCTTGGGGAGAGATTTCTCCGCTAACACGAAATTCACAGGACACCTCATGCATCAGAACACCCAAAGAGATTTATGTCACTGATGAGGAAGTTGTTTAATTCAATGATAAGAAAATAGAAAACCAAGCAAGTGACAAAAGAATTGCATGGAAACCAAAAAGTAAAAGTAACCCCAGACCTTATCTAACCGGAAGTGTGTGGGCAGCCTGGTGGGGATGGACCACGCTTGTGGGCAGTGGGGGTGGGGCTGGAAAGGCAGCGGAGGATTCCTCACTGCATGGAGTGCTGACTCAGAAGTCACTAGATAATGACAACTGAAAAAAATAACAAAGCAACAGAACAAGCCTTTCTTCAGCGATATGGATAAAAATACTCAAAAATGTAAAGAGGCTGCATCTGAGGAAGAGCAATGGGGATGGGTAGGCGGGAAGACAACAGCTGTTTTAACAAACCATGCACAATTATTTGACTGTTTAAACTGTGTAGATATATGCTAGTGATCAAAATAAAAACAACCAAAATGACTTAAAAAGGTAGTATGTGTGGTGTGCCGGGCACAGAGTAGAGACTCCGTGTGTGTTCCTTCCTCCTCTTCCGCAGGTATCTGTTAGCTACTCGCTGGTTTATCCCATGCTGTCTCATGTAATCCCCACACACCACTTACGAATTGTCCCACTTTGCCGATGAGCAAAAAATCAGGCAGCTTGCCTGAGGATGCACACCGTCCTTCCACTTTGCCTCTGAAACGGAAACCCTGTAGAGGGTTTGGAGCACAGGAGGATCTAATATACCTTTTCAAAAAGGAACACTTTGGCTGAAAATGGACAGGGTTGGTGGGGGAGCAGTGCACTGGTGAACACAGGAAAACCAGGTGAGAGATGAAGGTAGCTTGGACCAGAATGAAAGTGGTAAATGTTCTAATTCTTGATATATATTGAAGGCAAAGCCAGCAAGCTATACTGATGGAGTGGACATGGGAGAGAGGAGTCAGAATGACTATGAGGTTTTTGCCCTGAGTCTCTGGGAGACTGGGAGGGCTGCAGGAGCAACTGGAGGGAAGAGGGATCAGGAGACTGGTTTTGGGAACGTTCAGTTTAAGGTGCCTAAGGTGGAGGGGCGGGCCGGAGGGGGGGCGGGCGGCACGCCTGGGTTAAGTGTCTGCCTTCGGCTCAGGTCATAATCCCAGGGTCCTGGGATTGAGCCCCACATCAGGCTCCTTGCTCAGTGAGGAATCTGCTTCTCCCTCTCCCTCTGCCCCTCCCCGCTCATGCTCTCTCTCTTTCTCTCAAATAAATAAATAAATAAAATCCTTAAAAAAACAAAAAAAAGATGCCAAAGGGGACAGCTAGGAAGATATGCTGATGGGGCGCCCGGGTGGCTCAGTCAGTTAAGTGACTGCCTTCGGCTCAGGTCATGATCCCAAGGTCCTGGGATTGAGCCCCGCATGGGGTTCCCTTCTCGGCAGGAAGCCTGCTTCTCCCTCTCCCACTCCCCCTGCTTGTGTTCCCTCTCTCGCTGTCTCTCTTTCTGTCAATTAAATAAATAAATAAAATCTTTTTTTTAAAAAAAAAGGGAAGATATGCTGAGTAAGGCATTTGGAAATATGAGTCTGATGTTTGGAGGTAAGTCTGGCTGGAGAGAATCTGGGAGCTATCTCACCAAGATGGAATTTAAAACAACTGCATGAAGTAACCTAAGTAGTGTAGAGGGAGAGAGAGCGGAAGGAAGGAGGAAATGGAAGGAAAGGGAAGGGAAGGGCAAAGAAAAGAAAAAAGCAAAGCAAAGCAAGAGGCCCCAGAAGTCTCTGGAACACTTCAACACAGCCATCAGGGAGAAGAACCAACAAAGGGGACTGAGGAGGAACAGCCAGGCAAATTGAGAAAGTGCTGCCCTAGAAATCACATAGAGGGTTCAGGATGGAGAAGGATGTAATCAGGAGAGCCAAGGTCCGCTGAGTCAGACCAGAGACGGTCTTCTCTCCCAGTGCTCACTGCTGGTGATCTCATCTGCTCCCACAGCCTCACCTGTCCCTGCATTAGCTCACCCTAGACTCCTGCAAGCACCTCCTAACTGGCTGCCTGCCTCCAGGCAGCCGCATCCACCCACCCTGCACTGAAGATTCGCCTGACTCAGTGGTCCTCAGACACTGGTGTTCATCAGAGTCACCCGGACAACAACACAAGCACAGAGGTCTGGTCTCAGGGGCTCATCAGCCCCTAGAATTCATGCCTTTTACCACATGGACTCAGCCTACCGGGTTGCAACTTTAACTTCCATCACACCCCTCGGACCAACCTCTGCCCCATCCCAAGCAAGTGTCTTTTCATCTGTGGACAGACAACATTAGTTGACTGCACCAGTTGCTTTCCTGCTTTATGCCCAAGCCAGTAGCTTTCCTTGCTAAATTCCCCATCTTCTCTTCTAGCCAATTCTTCCAGGAAACCAAACTTGATCCTGCCTACCTAAATATGATCTCCCCATCTCTTATTTTTTTGGGAAAGGAAGGAAAGCGGCAGTGCACAGCCATCTCCCCTGTAACTCTTCTGTGTGTCTTGGCCCCTGAGGTCACCCCCATTCCGTAAGCCCTGGGGACACTTTCATAGATTCACTGATAAAACTATTCATCGTCAGTGGGAAACCAGAGCTTGAGAGATAGGTGTGCCCCTGACCCACACCTGACACCCACTTCCCTCTCCATGCCCTCACACTTGGCAGGCCCCAAAAGATGGCCTTCTCCAATATGCTCCCCACCCACCATGGTGATGTCACCATGGTCGTCAAGCCAGAAACCTGGGAGTCATCCCGGGCCTTCCCGCCTCTCATCCACATCCAGGGGGCCTCCACATTCAGCAAAGTCTCCCTCTCATATCCGTCCCCTCCTCTTCTCCTGCCCCACTTCAGGTCACATCATCTCCCATCAGAAGGCCCACGATGGCTTCCTGCCTACAGCCTCCCCACACACCCCTCCTGCTCCACCCTGCTGCCAAGAGCACGGGGCTATTCCACAAGCCTAACCGAGGCACTCCAGCACTTGTACGACCGCTCACCAGCCTCTACCCCAAACAGAACGGGAAGGGCCCATGAGATAGTCAAGAGCATGCACTCTAGCCAGGCTGCATTTGGGCCCACATTCTTCCGTCATGGGCTCTGTCCTTGCACAAGTTCCTTAACCTCACTGAGCTTCACTTCCCTTATTTATAAAGTGCAGGTGAAAATATACACATAAGTGGGATTATGGGGATGCAGTGAGATACCGTATGCCGAAGTCCTCTGCATACAGCAGCCTGGGAGTTCACAACCACAGCAGTGATAATCCTCTCAGCCACACTTGGCCTGCTCCCGAGCACTAACCATTTCACCCCTCCTGATTTTGCTGTAAGGCCCCTTCAACGTGCGAGACTTTAGCCCATGACGCCCCATTCCACCTGCTCAATTCCCGCTCCTCATCCAAGGCGCAATTCCAGCGTCATGATTCTAGGGATTCCCCCTGACATGGAAGTGACCACTCCGACCCAGTCCCCCTCTCCATGCCTATGACAGACTTCCCTCACAGCACCTGGAACTCTCTAGAGCACCGGCCACTTGTGTGTGGGACTCCTTTGTCTGCGTGGTAAGCTCTTTGTGGGCAGGGCAGTGTCTCTGAAGCCCAGAGCTCGGCCCTGGACCTGGCTCAGAGCAGGCCAGCTCACGTGTGTTGAATGGACAGACAGAACCACACCACTGCCTGAGGGAGGCAGCGGGAAGCTGACCAGGGGCAAAATTCCTCTCCATCTGTGGTTCTTAAAACAAGTTACCCACTTCCAAAATACAATGGGACAGGTATAGGACAGACAGTCCCCTTCCATGAAGGAGAAGAGGTCACTGGTCTAAATGGGAAATTGAGAGGCTCTCGTGGGTGGCAGGGGCCCTGAGCAGCCCTCGGAGGCCCTGTCCAGTCTGGAGGCCTCTGTCCCCAAAGGGAAGGGCCTGATGGGGACGAAAAGCAGCCCATGTGGCCTCAGGGCAACGGCCGGGCCCGCAGACCCCGTCTCTGTGGCAGGACTGAAGGACAGGCCACAGACGCTGGCTTTCTGTCGGGACACAGGAGGGGATGTCAGAACACGGAGCAGTGGGAGCAGGACAGGGGGCCAAGGGGGCTGAGAAAGCGGCCTTTAGTGACTATCCGAGTCTGATCAAAGCGAAGAGGTGGAGCCTGGATTTCTTCTTCTCCCGAACAGAAGCTTACGTAGCCTCAGAAAAACCGCACAGGAGACAAGAAAGCCTCCGAAGGTGAAAAAGCCACTGACCTTGGGGTCACTTCTGATAACAAACATCCGTTTGACGCTTTCGGCTGTAAAGGTATTGTCCACACACAGGCTTCTCATTCCCACCGAGACACCCCAGGTCAGGCTGCTCGGTTTGGTCGGCCAGTGAAGCTGAGGCTGGGGGGCTGCGACGGGCCGGAACTGCCCAAAGGGCCCGAAGCCTAGACATGGTGCCGGGCCCAGCGGGGGACGAAGGCAGGATTTCTTGCTTAGCGTCTTTCTTCCCCGCGGTGCCAGTTTAGTGAGCCGTGTGCGCTGGGCATTCCCCGCCCCTCCCTGCTGGGCGAGTCCCTAAAGAGCCCTAAGAATGTTCGTGCTGGAGCCCAGCTCCATGCAACCCGCTGGAAGGAGGCCTTTTTCTTTCTGGCCCTTCCACTGAAACCCTAGCCCAAGTCCTGTCACATGTCACCCCTCCATCACCGGGCTCCTCTGGCACATCCAAACCCAGATGCTTCCACTTAAGCTCTTACCCAAAGGGCTCAAGCCCTTCTCCCCAAACCGCAGCCCTGCAGACAAGGCTCCACGACCCCAAATAGTTCTCCCACCAACACGCAACCATAGCAGGGGACTCGGTCACACAGCGCAACGCCCTCCTCAGAGGAATGCAACGGATAGCATCAGGCGCAGACACCTCACCTCTGTCTGGGCGCCGTGAGGCCGGACTTCCTCCCAGCTCCCAGACTCAGGAGCAGGGCCAACATCCTCCCTCCTGCTCGGAATGGCAAGCTTCTTAAGAGAAACACCAGCCCCAAAGACATGAGCATGAGACACCACAGGCCCAGCCCACAAGGAGGACCATGGGGTCTGGCCAGGAAATGGGTGTGAGCAAGCGTGAGGTTGTCATGGCTCACACCCAAACAGCACATCGGACCTTCTGGGCTTCAGGACACCGTGGAGTTGATGTTGGGTTCCCATCCAGGTCTTTGCTTCATACTTTTAAACACTTGCTTCCCCTTCCTCTGACTGTTCTCACCTCCCATTTCTGCTCTTGACATTCTGCCTCCCAGCTCGTCCTTTTCCCCAGTTCAAGGGCTTACTGTAGTGGAGAGGCCATGGCAATCTCAGTGACCAGGGCCACGGGCCTCAACTCAGGCCTGCCAAGGAAAGGTTGGGGCAGATCTCAGAAGACAAGCAAGGCAAGTACTCCAGTGAGGAGAGGGATCAAGGGGTGGGGCAGGCAGGCCAGAATCTGTGCCTTTGGGAAGAGGGAGCTGGTGAGCCTGACAGTGTCCAGCGGACAGAGCATCACCACGCCCCCCATCAAGGTGCCTCTTACCATGTGCTTACAACAAGTCCATCTGTGTCTTCACTGCGGTGGGGGCTCACTGCAGCCACTTAGAGAACTTGGGATGGAAGGTTCTTTCCCTTCCTTCTGAGAGTCTCAGACATAGCAAGTAGACATAAATGAGGAGGAGTAGACATAAATGAGTGTCCCCTTCCAGGTGGGATGTGAAGGACCGCGCCTCAGCCACAACACCTCACACACTCGAAGACCTCACTGCCTGCCCCATGGCCCCCACCATCCACGAGCCAGCAAATGATGGCATGCCACCTGGCGCCCTGCAGTCTCCGCCTGTGTGCAAAAGCTGCCTGCTCCAGAGGTTCACAGGGGGTTTCCCCGGGCCTACAGAAGCAGCAGCTCCTGCAAAAATGCTTTGTCCGCATTCCCTCATTTAAGCTTCCTGGCCATCGTGCGATGGATAGATTATCATTATCAGCCCCATTTTACAAAAGAGGCAACCAAGATACAAAGATGTTAAGACACTGCCTGAAGTCACATAGTTGCTGACAGTCCTTCCATGGAGTCCAGTCTGTCTGTCACCTAAGTCCCTGCTTGCTCTCCCCACCGCACTGCCTTCCCCTGCAGATTTGCTCAGAGGAGTGAAGGCTGGGATACAGGACGCTGGTCTCCATGTCCGAACAGGGCTCAGAACACTGGGGACAAGGGACGACAACCTTCTGCCCTTCATACAGTATCGTCATGGGGACTCTGTGCACTGCCCTGAGCCCCCTCAACTCTGTTACAAGATCGTATTTTACTCAAAAAAAAGACAACACAGAAGCGAAAACAACTGTCATAAAAAATGCAGGACCCATAAAAATCAATATATATACTTTTAGATTTGTTTATCCATTTAACAAATACTACTTGCTCCCCATTATCTGTAAAACCCTGTAGTAGATGCTAAGAGAAAATTAATGAATGTTACTGATCTACCAAGGCCCCAAACTCCTCCATCTCTCAACCATGTCAATTAGAATGTGAAGGTTGCTTGTAGAATGGGGCCTCTATATGGGATCCATAAGGCAGAGCCAACAAACTTTGGCTTTTACCAACTTCGACTTCAGAAATGCGTAAATTAATGGTTTAATTTTAAAGTCATCGTGGTACTCCTTTGTGAGAAGAAAAACATCATTTCCCTGAAATTCTCATTGTCTCTAAAATTAAGTTCAGATGGCAATTCAGTGCTGATGTCAACTTGACAACTTGTCACTAGCTCAACAGGCAAGTCACATGTAGAACCTCACATGGAGGTTACTTGCAAAGAGAAGCTGAGCTTCACAAATCGACCATTTGCCAGTCATGTTATGGACAGTAAGGCTCGGTCTGACACCCACTCACTCAAGCGGATGAATGGTCAAAGGGTAGCTGGTGGACGCCTGGTGCCACAGAGGTCCCGGTGATCCCAGAAAGACACATGTGCCCAACAACACAGCACCCAGTGCACTCCCGGGAGAGGGCAAGGCAGTGGGAGGAAGGAGTGACCAGTGTGGTGTGGGCGACCCCAGAAAGCTTCAGAGAGGCAGCATGCAGAAATGCAAAAGGAGTAAGGAGTGTACATATCCTAAGGTATGCTGGGGGGCAGGTGTGTGTGTGCGTGCATGCACTCATGTATGCGTATAGCTAGGCGTGACCAGAGAACCGGGAAAGAGTGAGAGCAAATGAGGCTAGGACCAGTTTATGAGGGGTCTCTCCGCTCACCTCACCCCTCCTAGAACTTGGCCTTTACCCATCAGGCAATGGGAGTCACCACCTGGAAACCTCCCATCCTTTTCCAGCAATAATGCAGCAGGATGCAAGGACCTTCTCCCTGAGAAGAACCAGGCCATGGCAGCCCGTCCCCTCCACTGCCCCCCTCAGGAACCCTCCCACACCCTGCTCTGACTCCATTTCCCCTCCAGCACCCCCTCATTCTGGACAGCAGGATGGGGCCCCTCTACGGCAGGCCCTGTCAGCCCTGCTTGCATGTCAGCAGTCAGCACACAGGACCATCCCCTGATACCCACCGACCTCCCTCCAGCCACCTCCCCAGCTCACAGGCACCTCTGGATCACGACTCGCCCCAACTCCCCCTGCCTGGGGAGGCAAGTTCACGTACCTCCGCTTCTCCAGACCCTCGTGCACCCAGATCTTTAATCTGGTGCGTCCTTCCTACCTGACTCTCCTCAGCGCACTACCACATCTTTCACTGGTGAGAAACAGAATCCCTCACTTCCCCTTCTCTCCTCCTCAGACTTCCCCTAATCTATCCCCACCGAGGCCCAGCCTCTGCGTGGTTCCCTCTCAAAGCTGAATCGGCCTCTCTCCCCCTTCCACTCCTTCCTCCTGACCCACACGAATATTAATGCCTCTGCTCTCTGAAAACACTTCCTTCGGCTACCATCTCGTGCTTCTCCTCGGCTTCACTGCCAAAGCCCTCACCTCCGGCTCTCTCTGGTACCTGCTGCCACGAGATCACCTCTGGGCCCTGCTGTGCTCCTCCCCCTGAAGCTATGCACGTTTTTACTCCTGTGAGAGGCAGCAGAGGATTGCTTTCCTTGGCGTCTCATCCACACCCAAACTCCTCCAGTACTCTCCTCCTTGGGCATTAGGGACAAAACGCTCTCTGGGTTCCTCCAGGTCTTCCCCCTTCACTAAATGTCCTATGTCTCAGCCTCCACTCACTGCCTCCGGGCAGATTCCGTGCTCAGCTCTCTTCCTGTTTTTCTGCTCCCTGGACAATCCATATTTCATCTCCATGTTCACCACTCATAACACTAGCCTACTTTTGTAAGCTCCAGACAAAAGTATCCAAATGCCCATCAGCTTTCTGGCCATTTCTGAGCAGCCTCCGAGGCCCAGCATGATCTGAAACTCTCAGCATGGTCCTGGTCTCTATGAGCAGCTCCTGGCCTGCTTGACCTGCATGCCCTGCAATCCCCCGTGACCCTCCCCAGCCCTCCCATAGCAGACAGGTGCCTGTAGATTGCCCCGGGCAGGCAGGTCCGTCTGCCCCCTCCCCCCGCAGCCACACAGCCTGTACCCAGGTATCAGAATCTTGGCCTTGGAAGGCCTCCTCTTATCTGAGCCATAGCTGGCCTCTCCCACAGCAATCCAAACCCATGAGTCAGGCATCTAAGGCTATCCGTTAGCTGACCCCAAACTCTCCTGGACACATGATGGTAATAATAATGGCTGCCATTTTTTAAACATTCATTCTGCCCTGAGCTAAGCATTTCTAGGTGTCTCACACCTCAATATTCATAACTGTTGTTATCCAAATTTTACAGACAAGGAACCTGAAGCTTGCAGAGGTTAAATGATTGGTCAAATCCCATGTCCTGGAAGCAGTGGAGATGGGTTTGACCCCAGGCAGTTGACTCCAAGGTCAAGTTCTTACCACTCTGCAGCCCTTCCTCACTGAGTCTGGCCACTTCCAACTGCATTCTTCTGACTTCTTGATACTCCAGCCATAGGAGAGCATTCCCCTTTTGCTGTGCCTTTTTCATGCTGTCCCTCAAGCTAAATTCCCTTCTCCAGTCTCTGTCCATCAAAACTCATTCTTCAAGGCGACTCTCCTTTCTCCAAGACAGCATCCCCACCCCTACCTGTCCAAGAGCACCTCTGTCGGCCCAAAACCCATGCTTACACCTCCCTTTGAGTTGTTCCATGTTGCCGCGGAGACATCCAATAGGGGCTGACATTCTCTTTCTTGGACCTCACCTCCTGTGGGGCAGCTAAGTATCTGACTGAGGGAACGGGGGAAGGAACCCAGCACCTGTGGCTCAGCCCCACCCTTCCCACTCTTTTTCCAGAGCCGCCTCGCCACAGGGAAGTGGCCTGTCCCCAGCAAGAGGCAGTCATCCAGGTCTCTGACCCAGGTGGATATGCTAACTGGGGAAAGGGAAACACTGGGAATTCTACTGGCCACACTCTCTCAACACCTTTATGAGCTCCAAAGCTGGTATCTAAGTCTCCGTCCGTCTGACTCCTGGTCTTCTTTTTCTTTTTCTTTTTTTTAAAGATTTTATTTATTTATTTGAGAGAGAGAATGAGAGAGAGCACATGAGAGGGGGGAGGGTCAGAGGGAGAAGCAGACTCCCTGCCGAGCAGGGAGCCGGATGCGGGACTCGATCCAGGGACTCCAGGACCATGACCTGAGCCGAAGGCAGTCGCTTAACCGACTGAGCCACCCAGGCGCCCTGGTCTTATTTTTCAGTTGGTGCCAAACCCAGAGGGCACTTACGTAGTACAAACAATTACCAAAGGCCCACCAACCTGGGCCACTCTCGGTGAAGGACGAAGTGGCAGTGGCCGTAGGACTGGTCAGTGTTGGTCTGTAGGGCACACTGGTGACTGGCACACCATCTGAAGCCCCGCAGCAGCTTGGCGGGACACCCCTAGCGTCCACCCGGTGCCCTCTCTCTGGGAGCCCGGCTCCCCAGCAACCTGCAAGAGACCCCGTAATCCATCATCGGGAAACTCGAGGAGGGCGGTCTGGGAGGACAGGTGTTTGTGCTGTGGCCAGTGGACTATGCCCGCCAAAGTAAATGAGTCCATTGGTTTCTGGCGTACAGACTAGCCTTGTCAGTTTGGTCAGCACAAATCAGGCCCTCAGGCCACAGGCATCCTTCAGTGAGTGGATAACGAGGGCGTCCAACCCTGCCGACTGCCCTCCCCAGATGTCCACACCTCCATTCTCTCCCACGTGCACACCTCCCCTGCCCCCTGGCAGACAGAAGCTTACCCACTGATAGGAACTGCTGGCCGTGTGCTTCCTCAGCCCAGAACACAAAGAAAGCGGCCCTCACTGCCCTTCTCACAACACAGAACACACATGCGTGCGCACACAGTTTCACCTCCACGGAGGAACAAATGGACATCAAGTCATTTCAGTGCCTCAACCTGATGATAGACTCAGGGAAATGATGCCAATGTAGTCTCAACTTGAATACTTTCAAAAAGCTTCACTGCAAAAATTATCTCCTACAAGGGCACCTGGGTGGCACAGTCGGTTAAATGTCTGACTCTCGGTTTGGGCTCAGGTCGTGATCTCAGGGTGGTGAGATCGAGCCCCAATGCAAGCTCTGTGCTCAGCACGGAGTCTGAGATTCTCTCTCTCTCCTTCTGCCCCTCCCACTCGTGTGCACTCGCTCGCTCACTCTCACTCTCAAATAAATAAATAAATAAATCTTTAAAAGAAATTATCCCCTAGAAATATAACCAGCAAGGGTTTATTGTTGAAGCTGGTTGATGAGTAAGCTGATTCATTACACGGTTCCTTCTACTTTTTTTTTTGTTGTTGTTAAAGATTTTATCCATTTATTTGAGAGAGAGAGAGAGAGAGAGCACAGAGGGAGAATGAGAGGGAGAAGTGGACTCCCCGCTGAGCAGGGAGCCCAATGCGGGACTCGATCCCAGGACCCTCGGACCATGACCTGAGCCGAAGGCAGCCGCTTAACTGACTGAGCCACCCAGGCGCCCCCTTTCTACTTTCATGTATGTTTGAATTTTTTTATAATAAAGGGGCTTTTTGTTGCTGTTTGTTTCTTTTAAATCTAGCACTTAGGGATCTGAGCTTTTCCAGAGGGGGGCACGGGATTCCACCTTACCTTGCTGGGGACCAACAGAACCAGAACTGAGGTTCGAACCTAAATTCCTGGCGACACAGACGACGCCCTTTCCACAGTGCCCTTCAGGCTCTCTGAAGGTCCTACCACGTGACCAAATGCTCAGCCCACCCTCGTTCAGACCCTCATCATCTCTCCCTCTGATTGCCAAAGCTGCCTCCCCTAGGCTTCCTACTTCTGGCTGACTCTCCTTCAACCCATCTTTCCCAGAGCAGGCAGGATATGTTTCGTAAAGCCGATGGCATTACTCCTCTGCTCCCAAACTCTCCATGGCTCCCCACTATTTCAGGAACAAAGCTGTACTCCACAGCTTGGCCATCCAAGTCCTCTTCCCAGCTGCACTTCTCACCATGTTCTCAGTTCAGCCCCCCATGAGCCACTTCCTACTCCCTAAATACAGAAGGATTTCCCTGTGCTCTCTCTTTCCTGTTTGGGATGCTTTTCTCCAGCTATACTTTCAAATCTCACAAATTCTAAGACCTTCTCCACATGCACCAACCCAAGGAAGCCTTTCCTGACACCCTTGCCCCCGGGCCTGAAGGCGCTGGGTGCTTCCCTTTGCTTCTGCCATACTTGGTACTCACCTTTATCATCTCGCTTACAGCTCTGGTTATACCATTCCTCGATATGTCTGTCTCTGCTTCTAAATTAAGATGCTTGAGAGCAAGGAGTATGTGCTATTCGCCTTTCTATCCTCAGAGCCCAGCAATGAGCCCGACCCAGGCAGACACTCAGGAAATGTTGGCAGACACAAAATGTTAAGTGTGCTCGCTGACTGGAGAGCAAAGGGAGAAGGAGCATGCAAGACAAAGAGAGAGACCTTGGCCCGTTTTCTGAATAAGGGTGGGGGACTGTCCACGGCAGCGTCTCTCCCCCCCCTCTCTCCACACGGGGACCCTCTCTTGCGGCCTGATAATCAGAGCTGAAGGAGGACCAGCCATGGTCGGCCCTGGCATGAGCAAGACACAATTGACGAATGCAAGTTTATTTCCACAGGAACAACAGGAGGATGTAACTTCCCCTAACAGATGATAAAACCAGGCATTTCTCCTTATTCTATTATTTTCAAATGCTAAGCAACAAGAAAAAAAAAAAAAAAAACCCAGATCTGAATTGGCGAGCTTTCTCTATCATCTAGAATGTTCAGAGGCCTCATACATAACTTGAGCCTGTAGCCAGCTACCTCCTATGATCTCCCAAACTGCCTGGGGAGGAACACAGACCCCAGAATTTGGCAGTCTCTGGATAAATACTATTTGGATTAATCAGAATTTATTCTGTGTTTTGAACCTTCATTTCAACACTTGTTAAGAAGCTAAACAGTTTAATTTTGAGTCAATGCAATAGTTTTCCTTTTGCATTAAAAAAAACACAAAAGTGTAGACCAGTAGGAGACCAAAGAACTTCCCTGAAGTCAGGCTGTGTGCGCTGGCAACAGAGGCTGGCCCCTGCCTCTGTCAGAGGAGAAGGGGGCTTCCTCCGCACGCCTGGGCCGGAAGGTATTAGCAGGGTACTGGCAGCTCTGTCTTCACTGGAGGGCTGAGGCCATATGGGAGCCAGATGACAAGAGCACACAGAATCCACTGCTGTTAGAGAGCCCAGACGACCAGGGAACTGCTTGGTCTGGACTTTGTGGGGCTGAGCCTTTGGACAAGGCCAGTCAAGCTTCTCCACACTGGCTGGCTGGAGTCTACCTGCCTATCCTGGTTCCTCGGCAGGACCAGCAGTGAACACCTCTCCATCCCTCACCAGGACATGGAGGTTTGTTCACTGAGGGTTCTGGGAAATATCCTGTTATAGGCCAAACTGTATGCCCCTCCCCAAATTTTATGTTGAAGTCGAACACCCAGGACCTTAGAATGTGACTGTATTTAGAAGTAATTTCTTGGCCTCCAGTTTGCTCCCCACTGTAAGAGACAGCTAAGTTAAAATGAGGTCACTGGGGTGGGCCCTAATCTAATCTGACTGGTATCCTTTAAGGACACAGACGGGTACAGAGGAAAGACCACGTGAGGACACAGGGAGGTGACCATTTACAAGCCAAAGACAGAGGCCTCAGAAGAAACCAGCCCTGCTGACACCTTCATCTTGGACTTCTAGCCTCCAGAACTGTGAGAAAACAAATTTCTGTTGTTTCACCCAGCCAGTCTGTGGTGCTTTGTTACGGCAGGCCTAGCGGGCTAGTACATGCCCCAGTCTGATCCCGGCCACACTAGCCTGCTGCAATGGGGCGGCCTCCTGTCCAGAGATGTGGGACTCTGTTCTCATCCAGAGGTGTTCCCTTCCCTCTCCGTCTGAGGAAGACTTTGCTTTGCATCTTCAGACCTTAAACAACATCCAGGTAAGGATAGTCTCTAACAGACCTTTATCTTTGTTAAGTCAGCTCTGCATCGGGTCATGCCCAGGGAGCGAGGCCATTTAGCAAGGCCAGGCTGGTTGCTACAAGAAGGAAACCCTTCTTGACGCTGTAACCTGACCAGCTAGCTGCCAAGCCACATTTTAGGAGCCAAGCGCCCGGGGTCCAGCCGTCTTCTCTTCCACCCAATTCAACACCCCCAGCATGTGATGTGGGGGTGGGGGTGGGGAGCTCAGCTCACCCATCACAAGACACTTGCCACCAGGACTGCTTCCCTCCCCTGACAGCACTTAGGCCGGAGTGATTCAGGGACTTTCCCAAAAAAAGTGATCCAGGAATCCCCCGTTTGCACACAGAGTCCCTCAGACCAAAGACAAGTTGGCGAGAGAATTACACTGCATGTGGTCTCCCCTCTCTGGGGGCCCACGAGGTCTTGCTCCTAGACGTCTGTCAGTCTGATGCCAGGGGAGTGGGAGCGTCTACAATAGCTCCTGGGGGCCTCTCTCCCTCTTCCGTACTTCTTGTCCACAAAGCAGGGCTATTCTCCCATGGGAGATACCTGAGCAGGGCCTCAGACTCTGGGTGAAAGGTGGAGAAAGGGGCCGCAGCAGGGGAAGGCAGCACCAACAGGAGTCCCCCCTCCCGCCCCACCCCTGTTCTGAACCCTGGACTCCTTTCCTTACCCCTGAGGAGAGGAGCAGGAGACAGTAGAAAGAGTCCAAGCTTTGCAGTCCTACTGACTTGGGTTTAAATCCTGGCTCTGCTACTTACAGCTGGGTTAGTTTTTGACCTTGGGTAATGTATATTAACCTCTCGGGTTACTATGTAACGAAGATAATTATGCCTGCCTCACACTGGGCTGGTCAGAGGGTTAGGAGAGAGGACAGAGTAAACCAGCCGGCTCAGTGCCCAGCCAGGTAAATATGCAACACTCTGCCTCTCACCCTTAGAGAACACGGCCCTGACTGCACTCTTCCAGAAGACAAATTTAGCCAAGGCCCCTGATCAGGCTCCAATTGCTGGGATGAGGGGAAAAAATATATATATAACATTGACTCCCTTTGAGAAGTTACCAAATCCCTTGGAACCAGCCCCCCACGTGGCAGGCCCTGGGGCTCCACACACAGTGCACCTGCTCCGGGCCTTCGGTGTCTCTCTAGCAGTATCTGACAGGAAGGTCCAGGCCACTGGCTCTTCCCGAACAGAAAGTTTCCTACCGATCTTGTGCTTCCTCTTACAGCCCCTTGGCGCCTTCCTCAGCCATTCCAGCAGGGGCGCCCAGGCATCCCACTTAGGGACAATGAGCAGGCAGGGTTTATGTTGTTCATGCGCCACGTGGGGGCAGGCACCTGGCAGAGAGCTGGTGAGCTGGGAGACAATCTGGGAGACCCCAAACATGGAGGCTAAAGCTGAAGCCAGGCTCCAGGGGTTGGGGACAGGAAGGGCCATGCCTGACCACATTCGTGGAGCAGGAAGTCCCTGGCCCTGGGCACCGGCACTGGGAGGGCCGCTTCAGCTCAGAGGTGGCCTGGACAGAAGACAGTCAAGTTGTACTGGTGACCCAGAGAGGCCCCACAATTGCTCCCAGCGGACGTCCCACTCTTACGCGACACCTACAGCCAAGCAGGCAACTGCCCCCGGAGTTCCTTGTGATGCGGCGGGTCACAGCGATGCAACAAGATGTGTGTCTCATGTAGCCTGCAGAAACCTTCTCATGAATGCCATCCCTCATTTGGCTGCCACTAGATTTATTTAAAATTCTCTTTCAAATACACATAACCATGATAGTTGAGGACAGGATTTGTGACCCTGGAGCAGCTCTTAACAGTTGTCAAAGGGCTCCTGATTCGCAGGCAGGATGCGGAGGGAGAGCTTTGTCCCACCTGCAGTCCCCTGTTAACACGTGAACCCAATTCACTGCAGCCCACATACTACCCGATTGGCACCCCAGCCTCCCTAAGGTGGTCTTCTCCGGCTCTATCTCTGGTCCGAGGGGAAGCATCCCATTGGGCAGCCGAAAGGACCCCAGGTCCACCCTGAGGAAGCAGGGTGTAGCTGCCAGGGCCAGATCTGGGTTCTGAGCTCTGGAGGCGCAGCCATGCTGAACACGGGGTGGGGCTCTAGGCAGACCTGATCAGCGATAAGGACTGGCTGGCTCTACAGCACACAAGATAAGGTAGAACCCCAACTTCAGTGGGCAGCCACCACCAGCACCCACCTGCTCAGAGCCTGAACATGCTTGGTGGAAACAATGCTCTCCTTTCACGCAGCACCCAGCCCCCACTCCCCACTCCTGCACGGGCAGGCTCCCAGCCCGCTTACTGAGCTGTGCTGGCCCCTCCTCTGTCCACCCACACCCCCACCTGGGTTCCTGCAGAGGCTTTTCTGACTCCCATCCCTCACCCCACCCTTCTGACCCACTCCAGAGCACCATCTTGCTTAACATCCATTTACTGCCGACACTCTGGGGTCCCCAACAGATGAGGTGGGTTCTAAGCAACTTGTTACTAATGACAAAGTAACTAAAGCCAAGAAGCTTTTTGTGTAAATTAAGAGAAGATTCCAGGTTATCTTGCCCCATTCTAATATACTTTATTGAGTGGGTGGAATTCAGCCAGGGAATCAGCAATCACCTATAGTGCTCGGGAATTAACAGTTTCTATGACATCATGAACAACTATGCAACCTCCTACTATTTTAGAGATTTACTTCCAAATATATCTCTTTGTGTGCATGTATATATTTTCTGGGGCTGACTTTGTGTCCTTAACAATCTGGCCACGTCCACCAAGTGCTTCTCACAGGTTAATGTCATTGGACACGCGCAGCCTGACCGGCTTCCTGCCTCAGCATGAAGGCTTGATCTTCGAGGTAAACTTGAGACTCTGAATAATCTGACCTTTCAACACGGTGGCAAGATAGAATGGAAAAAACATGGGTTTGAGGATCAGGTAAGTCTTATTTCAGGCTCTTGCCAGCTGGAGAACCTTGGGAAAAGTCACCTTTCTTGAGTCATTTTCCTCCTCGGTGGGGACTAATAAATGATGACTTCCAATCCCCGGTTCCCTATATAACCCCACTCCTCGGTTCTAGCCAAACCAAACCACTGGCTGTTGTCTGCATATGCCCTTTAATTTACCATCCCCATGCCTTTCTTTGTTCATCGCTGTCCCCTCTGCTAGAAATGCCCTGGACCCAGAGAAAGGGGTGTCTCTGATCCCTATGTTTCCTTCAAGACACATCTCAAATGCTACCTCCTCAGCAAGCCAAGTGCCCCAACCTCTTCCTTCTCTGAATGTTCACCGTGTTCTCTCTGTGGTTAGTACTGCCTATTTTGAGGAAGGGGTACAATCCTTATGTTGGATCCAAGCAGGGGACATGTCTTACTCATTTCAGGTTCCCGCCATCATAGTCCTCAGCACAGAGGATGGTCAAAAATCATTCAGTGACTGAAGTAATAAATGAGGTCATGAGTCTCCTAGCTCCAGAGCACTTAGAATTATGCTCTACCACTGTTCCTAAAAGGGGGAGTTGCCCTAGATCCAGTGGGCCGGTTCTGACTTGAGGGCCTCCATGGCCTCCCTCCCTGCCACCCAGGCCAGGATAGTGTGCCCCTCAGGCATCCACGTTGCTTAACCACAGCACTCTCCATCCTCCATCCATGCACCCCACCCAAAACCTCAGCCTACTTGAGTAAGGCCCCGCTGCCCACAGCCCTTCCCGGGCAAATCTTGAGGCTGGAAGCTGGCTCTGGGGCCCAGGCTGCAGACAGACAGTCAGACTTCCCAGTGTCGTACCCACTGCCTTCCTGGATGGCTCTCTCCTATATCCACCATCCCCTCTTTGATGCTGCAAGCCCAGGGCCTTAGGCCACATGGCCCTGGTGCTTCAGATACCAGGATACTGTGTTCTTGAAATCTTCGAGGGATGGCCATGAGTCTGTAAGAGCCTTCAAGCCCCAATGAGGTGGCTGAGCCACGATAGGCCTCCGCAGAGAATATACAGAGTATAATCACTTCTTTGGGATCCCAGGCCTCAGAGTTTCAGGCCACAAAGCCATTTCCTCGGAGCCCTTCCTCTCTCCCAGTCTGTTACCGAGCACGACTTCAGCCTGTGACTTGGGACAGAGAAGCTCCTGCACAGCTTTGGGACCACCCTTCCCAGCCTCCTGCCTTTATGCCACCTCAGAAGCCAACCTTCTCCACAATCCTGCCGCACTTTTAGTTAGGCTTCTCAGCAAATCCTGCCTCCCCCGCAATTTCGCAAACTTCTCTCTAGTGAACACAGCTTGGACAACACCCTCTTCAGGTAGACTTCAGCACAAGCTCTGAGACAGCTGCCTTGCCCTTGAGATAAGCTTGAGTCATGCAGAACTTCTTATATTGAACTGAAATCTGCCTCTTCTTTAATTCCCTCTCCCATCACCACCATGGACCCACAACCCTACCCTCTGAGCAACACAGAACAAGATGGCTCCCTCCCCAACCTGAAAATCACAAGCACAGCCCCGGTGTCTTCCTGTCAGTCCTTAGGTCCTTTCAAAGTTTGCAGGGCACAGACTCCAGCTTTGTAGCACTAAGCATCCCTCTTCCACCTGCTCCCAGAGTGCTGTGTGTCCAGTCTTGGCCAGTGCAGAAAAAAGAGGGATGATCTTCTAGCAAGGTCTAAAGCCAGGACTTCTATTAATGCAACCAGGCTGACTTATATGGGCTTTTCCACATGGTCAGGTAGGAAACCCACACCACTGATTTTTGGAGCCTACCGACAGGACTTTGCACTTCCCCCCGCCATATCTAATTGAGCTGGTTTGGGTTCTCAGCTTTCTCTGCTGCCTTTGTGCTATACGTTGGTGACCAGCCATCTGAACCCAGGCTGTTTCCCACTGCCATGCACTTCTGCCTCTTGCACTTCACCTTCACCGTGGCTGTCCTTTCATGTCACACCTGGCCCAGAGAATGCTCCTTTCCCCTGAGATTTCAGAATAAGCCCTCTGGATGATGTAAGTCACTCTTTTTTTTTTTTTTTCCAGGCTTCCTGAGAAGAGGACATATGATAACAATCCCATTTGCTGACTACTTCGGATATGCCAAGCACCGCAATCAACAATCAACACCCTCTGTGCATCATCTCATTGAATCTTCACCAGAACCAAATGAAATAGGCTTATTATTGTTCCCATTGAACAGATGAGGAACTTAATGCTCAAAGTAGCAACAGCAAATCCGTGTAGAGTGGACTTGAAATGGAGGCCGTCTGGTTCAAAGTCCATATGCTAGAGCAAGCCTCCCCATCTGAGCCATGTTGGGGGGGGAGAGGGGAGAAGGCGCGGTGGCCAGGAGTCTGTTTCCTCATCTCCAGAAGCAGGACAATAATCCCTGCCTGAGGCATTGTGCAGCTCCAGTGAGTTGGCACGGCGAAAACCTAGACGGACACACAGGATGGCTGTTGTTGTTACCGGGTGAGCGCATTGCGTCGAAGAACCAGATGTCTTGGCTGGTCACAGAAGAGATTATGTAATAAAACTTTTTCATGACATCCCGTCAAGTCAGGTGTCAGAGCCAAGAACAATTCTTTTGCTTTGGTAAAATGTTGAATTAATAGAATCTGCCTTTCCTGCCCAAATTCAAGTTCTAACTTCTCCCTTCCCCAGACTGCAGCCCTCTCTCCCACCCCGCCCCCCCCACCTGCTCTGGTTGCTTACTGAATCTGGAGTTCGATACCACACTTCTGGTACACCCAAAACAGTCCTGTCACCCCAGGACCCCACCAAATCAGTATTTGTCTGCCTCCTTTCACTCTCAAAAGTATCCCAATTTGGACAATAAATTAAATCTAATACTTGGAGTCTTTAAAAAAAAAAAATCGAGTTCTCTGGCACCTATTTCCCTCCCATAAGATGGGAATAATATCACCCATCTCGGGACACAAGCCCTTTGTGAAACCCACCAAAACGGGAAGCTCCCCCATCCTCCCTCTGGACGCAGCCTTCTGGGGGCCCAGTCTACCCGCACCTTTGGTGCCTTCATGAAGCCGGGCAGTGTCCAGCTAGCTATTCATGCCCAAACCTGAGTCGGGGGAACGAGGCCTTGTGCTGGGGAAGGAAAGCGCTGCCCCTGAAGAGACAGCAGGTGTCACGTGTGCATGCAGCAAAGAAAGGTAGCTCATTACTGCTGTTCGGCCTGAGCTCTGCCCTTCTCTTTTCCCCAATTCCGACAACAGGCCTCTTGGCTCCTACACAACTACCTCTCCCTCCCTCTCTCCCCCCCCCCCGCACGCGCACGCGCGCGCGCACACATACACACACACACACACACACACGCATGCACGAGCACACACGCACGCATGGTCTGTCGGCCTCAGGAGCTCCTTTTGGCAGGGTCTTGTGGGCTTTTGTGCCAGAAGCAGGTTGCAGACATTTGCTAAGACCTCTCGGGATTCGAGTGCAGTCACGGCAGTGACCCTCCCAGTCAGAGCGGTCCCTGCCCAGTGGAGCGGCCCAGCTACATGTGACTGGTCCATTCCAACCAGGCACACAAGTCACTGTGGATTCATGTGCTCGCCCGACAGTCAGGGCAGGAGTTCTGACTCTGCACACTGAGCACACTCCCAGCAACCAGCAAGCACTGACTAACCCTACGCAGGCAGACAGCGAGCCCGGGATTTGGAGCAAGCCTTCCCTCTGCCTCTCCTCATCACCAGGAGGAAACAGATGTACCCACAACAGAGCCACCTGGGACCGGCTCAGCAGCTACTGGCCGGGGGAGAGGCCAGGCTACAATCGATTCCCCGTAGCCTCACCTGGGTTAACAAGCTGTTCCTGGAGATTTGTCAGAAGGCCCTCCACCCACTCACCTCTGCATTAGTCATTCCTGAGACATGGACACCCCAAATCTCAAGTCTGCAATCTCTAGCTGTCCTTGATTCTTTACCATGGATGAGCAGGCTCTGCACACATTTATGTATCAGTAAAAATAAATAAAAAAATAAAGAGCCACAAAAACAAAAACTCAAAACAAGATAAGGCAGACACTTCCCAGATCCAGCTACATAGTTCGAAAGAGCCATGAGGCTTGACAAGTTTTCCCTCAAAGTAGATTCCCAGCATTCCTTGTCTTCATTTTCCTTTGGCAATTACCACATGCCAGGCAATAATCTAAATGTTTCACATGCATTAACCCAGCTCTGCCTCAGCAAACGAAGGTGACCACTGTGCCAGGACAAAGGTAGGACCTGCCCTGGGAGGCTGGAGGCGAAGGAGCGAGGCCAGGCAGAAAGGTGTGGAAGGGAGAGGTGAGGAGGAGAGGAAATCCAGCTTCAGGGCCACTGAGTCTCCGGGCAGCAGTGCAGATTCTAGATAAGGTCCTCTCTCCTTACCCGACAGCTAGGGCCCTCCCCCAACCATCTGGATCCCTGACACAGGCCTTAAACACAGGCCTCTGCTTGAAGCCCCCCACCAGCCCCCCACCACTCCACCACTACACAGGCAACTTCTGACTGACTGGATGGGTCCCTAAAGTTTGCCAGGGGGGAAAAGTGTTTGGGTCTTAGACTTCATCCTTCTGGAGAACTGAGAGAGGGGTGGTTGTATGCCCAGAAAAGCCATTTAATATACATGTACCCACACTGAGCACCAACAAGTGTGAGTGTCCATAAAGCACTCCCTGCTTCCCATCAGCCCACACAGAGCTAGACCATAGGACAGAAAGGACTCAGGAGCCTTCACACCCACATTGGCATTGGCTACCAGCAGACACTTCCCTTCTGAGTCCTTGACCTGTAAGATTCCAGTCTTAGCTGCAGACTGAATTCACCCCAAACCTGGTCTCTTTCCCATTTTTCATTGCCTAATGGAATCTCCATCTGGACCTTCTGGCAGCTCTTCTCTGGCCAACTCACGGTGCTCCAAAGGATAGAGCCCCAGGCCAGAGGGCCAGGAGGCCTGGGTTCTGCCACCAGCAGCGGGTGACCCTAGATAGGTTCCTTTGGGTAGCTTCACCATCCGTGTGTGTGTGTGTGTATGTGTGTGTGTGATATGTGTCTCTATATATGATGCAAGAAAGTACCCAAGGCTCTCTTCTGATTCCAAAAGGAACCAACCATCCTCACTTCCCTCCATGCTCCCATGCTACTGACAATGCCTCATTCTTCTCCCAGCACACTAGCACAAAGTGTCAGTGTCCCATTTGTTGCCTTTCCCTCTCCCTCAAATCCAGTTAGTCACCCAATCCTTCAGGGGATCACTCCCTCTCCATCTCTACTGCCACTGCCTTGATTTACATCCTAAGCTAGCTTGATGGGTTTTTCCAATGGCATATTCTCACAGGAGGTTGCTCCCTGTCCCTCCAACCTGCCCTTCCCAGCCCTGGATCATCCTGAAAGCAGAGATTTCACCCCATGTCTCTTCCACACTGAAAGACCTTCAATGTCATGGGAATAAAATTTCAATTCCTTAGCTGCAGTGTTCAAGGCCTTCCACGGCCTCGCCCCAGCCTAAGACTCCAGTTTCACCTCTCCCCGTGTCCCCTCCCCACCCCACCCTCTGACTCTAGCCATGTGGGCCACTCCTCATTGGGCTTGTCCCAGTCTTTCAGGTTCTGTTCTTGTTTCTTCCCTCATCTCTGGTGCAAAATAGCCTACCTCTTTCCCCCTTTACTGGGGCAAACACTGCAAAACCAGCCAGCTCAGGGCCCATGTTTACCACCAACTCTTTCCTGCACATCTGCTAAGTGTAGGGCTGCGCCCAAAGGCTGATGCAGGCCTGGAGCGGCTCAGGGTCTGGAGCAGGTGTGGACAGAGACATGCAAATAAAGTGCCTAAGTACCATAGCTGAGTTCTCTATTCGATGATATATATATATATATATATATATATATATATATATATATGCCAGAGAGAAGGGTCAAAGTGACTTAGAGGTAGGAGGAGGAGAGGGTTTCAAGGGGTCTGATCTGCATCCTAATAAGAGTTCATTCATCTTGCAGAGCGGACGAAAGAGCTTTCCAGGAAGAGCACATTGTGCATGCAAAGACAGAGAAGCACATGAAGATAGAAACTGGTGAGCTACTCAGTCTGGGGAACAGTGGAGATGCAGCTGTGAGCTATGTTACTGCCAGGCTTTGCAAGGCCTTCAGTGCCAAAGAAGGATGCTACACTTTATCCTATCAAGGAGGCAATCCTATCCCATCTTGTGTAGACCTTCCATCCACAGATCTATTACAGGGCCAAGATGTCTGCACCACATGCAACATGGTGATTAAGAGCATGGTGCAGAAGGAAGGGTCAGCTCTCTGTGTGCATAAATGTGGATGTGACAGACAGAGGAAATGAAAGCAAGAATTAGAGAGGAGTCCCAAAGTAAGAATTACCTAGGAGCACTAAGCAGAAGTCATACATTTCCTGAAGACAAAGCTGAGAGTTAGCAGCTCCCTGGAAAATCACAAGGCTGTGAGGAGATCTGGGTCTGAAGCTGAACACATTGCCCTAGGACAGCATCTCCTAGATTATTTACTGAGCATATCAGAGATAAGAATGGATGTCATGAAGATCCCCAAGGGCGAGTAAGACCTGGCTTTCAGGTCTAGAAGGGATACAGCCCACCCTTCTGAGGCCACCTGTGGATTCTTGGAAAACAGAGACCCAGAGGTGCCATCAAGTACTGAAACTGATGATGCCAGGAAACATAAAGTGGAACTGCTCTAAGGAGGAAGCAGGAAAAACAGTGACTCAGGACCACACAAAGCTGCCAAAAGTTGCAGTCTAGTTGTGCCCACACCAAGTGGTAACAACGTCACCCCACCCCCCGAGGGTCACTTCTTGAATGGGGGTGCAGTCTGGGAATTTAATAAATGTTTAGATGTCTCATTAGTTGCATTCATATTAGCTTTTCCTTCTCATATTTTACAAGAGGGGATCCACCAGAGCATTTACAGCAGGGAAGCATCATGAACAGATTTGTATTTCAGGAAAAAAATTTTTTTTCAATGGCTACGTCAAAACCAACTTCCAAATTTTACATCAAATGTTACAGCCTGAAGGGCATGCCATTCCTCTCCAAAGCTGAATTCTCTCAGAATTGTTTCCCCCTCCTCACTCTGGAAGCTATCCAGTCTAAAGACAGATACCAGCACTCCCTGAACCCCTGGCCCATAGATTCGATCTCTAGAGTCTCTCCTACCTGTCCCACTCTTTCAGGCCCAATATAAGGCAGCCCCACTTCTATCCTGATTGGCCTTCACTGTCCTAACGGGCCCCTCCGCCCCAGTGTCTGACCCCTCAGCTCACTCCTTCCCACAGCACTGCCACAGTAGGCTTGAGCAGGTCCCACCTTGGCCTTCATCAGAATCACCTGGGGGAACCTGGAACACCATCTCAGACCCACTTCATTCCAAATAGTTTAAAAGCTCCCCAGGTTTGCAAACTATGGCCCTTAATCCTTGCCAGAGATAGTGAAGGGCACCACCCTAGAACTTGTTAGAAATCCAGGTCAGATCCCACCGCTGACCCAGGAATCAGAATCTGCATTTGAACAAGACCCACCTCGTGATTCTTAAGCTTGTTAAAGGTTGAGAAGCTCAGCTCTATGGTGTTGCCTGATCATTCATTCCACAAATATTTACTGGATTTTCTCTGTATCAGGCCAGGGGTTGGGATGGTCAAGGGCCAAGGTCCCGGACTTTGAGAAGCTCACTGAACCATCAGTCAGTCCCTTGCTTAAAACCTGTCATTGGCTCCCATGCTTTCCAATTGGGGCCATGCTTCATCCTTGTCACCAACTTTACTGTCTAGCACCTGCCCTGGGAACCCAGTTGGACCACTTGCCACTTCTCACAGTTAGCTGGTGCTTGCCTGCCTACACAGCTCTGAGCCCAGGCCACGCTCTACCCACCTCTGCCTGGAGACACCCAGGAGAAATCCTCTGAGATGCATCATGCAAGTCATCTGCTTGAAATTTTCCCAGATCTTCCCTGCTCAGATGAAAGACAGGAATTCCCAGGGCGCCTAATGGCTCAGTTGGTTAAGCATCTGCCTTTGGCTCAGGTCACGATTGGGATCGAGTCCCATATTGGGTTCCATGCTCAGTGGGGAGCCTGCTTCTCCCTCTCCCTCTGCTGCCCCCCCCATTCTCGTTCTCTCTCTCAAGTAAATAAAATCTTAAAAAAAAAAAAAAAAGGAATTCCCACAACTCTTTGTTCTTCCCTCTCTCGTAGCATTTATCCCATTCTGCTCAGTCTTAAAGCCAGCACACCTGCCGTCGCTACCCCAGTAGAGATCATGATTCTCAGTTTGTCTACTCAGTAGCAATAAGCTAATAGCTGGCACATCATCAAATCTCTAAGTAAGAATAATAATAATAAATGTATTGATAAAATCATGGATGAATGCAATAAGTGAGAAATTCATTAATCTCTCTTATTTCCCACTTCAAAGTCATTTAAATATGAATTTAAGCAGAATACTAATGGGCTGCCTCTCAAGCCCTAAAGAGAAACAATCTCTAAATTAAATAATATTTTGTGTTTTCTATATTCAAATAATAATCAAAGACTGAACATATTGAAGATGAATTTTGTGCACAGCCAACTACCTTTCTTTAGTTGGGCATTTAACTTCACAAAATGCAACATAAACTTCGGAAACACTTCAGATTTGTATTATAATCAATTAAGGAACTGGGAAAGGAAAGGGACAGATGAAGAGAAAGATAGGAAGTAGACCTAGAAATATGGCAAGGGGGACAGATCTATACGACATAACCAGCTGCTCTAAAAGTAAAAATACAACACTCTGGGTCTGTTTTTTAAGAGGATTAAAGACTAGCTAGAATGCCTGTTTCAATCCCCTGCAAACTTTGGAAATTCTACCTTTTCAATATATAATCTTATCTTCATTTGAAGAAAAACTGCAGGTCTGGAGTTGGGATGTCATGAGGGAGAGGAGGAGCCCACTTTCAAGTAGAACCTTCCCCGTTTGGCAGTCTACTGGGACGCAGTGGCTTGAGATTTTGATAGGCATGTTGCGTTTTCGCAATTACAGAGTTGGTCTCAGTCAAGGCGTTGCATCTGAGCACACCCGAACAGAGATGTTTGGTCAAACAGACCCTAAACCGCCCGACCACCGTGGGCTCTCTAGACTACGCGGGTGCTTCGGTGACATACCGCACAGAACTAAGGTGACTGACCATCCTGCGCATCTCCAGGGCCATGCTGGCACCTGCAGGGGCGCGCGGATTGTCCGTCGGTCCCGGGCAGGGTTGGGTGGAAATTCGGCGCAAATCCCAACGGGAGTTACACCCTTCTCCCAGTCTTTTGGCCAGAGAAGAGGAAGAGGGTCCCTGTCCTTGCGCCTGGGACACGCTCTGGGGCCCTTGCTGGCACTGACCCCCACTCCTCGGGTGGTTCTTGAATCTGGGGGCTTTCGGTTCCCCAGGCAATGCACCCGCGGGGGCTCCCGGTCCGGAACGCGCAGGGGACCTGGGGCGTGGGGAGAGCCCACTGACCTGGGTGCGGGGCTCCTCTCCGGGCGGCTCAGGTGCGCGGGACGCTCCCGTGTCCCTCCCACCTCCGAACATGAGAGCCGGGAAACGAGCTGCAGGCCACTGACCCACCGACCAACTGACCGACCAACCGGCGGACTGAGCGACAGCGGCCGGGTCTGGAGCCCACGTGACGGGGGCGGGACCCACGGGAGGCTCGTCCCGGAGCCCAAGCTTGCTCCCGCCCTCCTTCTCCTGGGACCGCCCCTCAACTCCCCTTCCCTCTCGGGCAGCGCGGCGACCCGCAGGGACCCATCTGCCACCGGTTCCCTCTTCTCCGGGACCGGCCTCGTCAACCCCGCCCCTTCGAACCTGCCTTCGCCCCGTCCGCCCAGCCGCGGCCCCACCCCCTGGAACTCGTTCAGAGCCCACAAGCCGCGCCTCCCGGAGACCACGCCCCCAGGGAGCCCCGCCCCGCTCCTGTCACCTCCCCGCCCTGCACCCTTCCGGCCCCGGGGAGACCGACGGGCGGGTCCCGGCGCTAGTGCTGCCAGTCCCCTGGGCTTCTCCAGCCTTTCAGCATCATTCCCCGGCCGTAGGAAATGAAAACGAGGAAGCAGAAAAGCAATTTGTATCGAGAATTGCAAAGAGAGAGAAGCCACAGAAAGACCGATTAGAGGCACACTCAGAGCAGCAACCCATTGGGTGTTCGGACTCCCCGGACCCGTGCGATGCAGTCCAAATTGAGGCTGGCTCGGTCTCTGAACAACCCGTTTGGAAGGCTCGGAGTCACCGTAGAGTCTGGCCGCGCTTGAACCCCGCGACCTGGGGTGGAGGTCCCCCTAGTGGTCAGACCCAACCAAAGACACTTGCTCTGGGTCTTGTGAACAGCTAAGGACAAGAAGCACTTCCCTATGCTCAGCCCCAAGGCGGGGTTCCACAGACGGGAGAAAAGCTTTGGCACCTCAAACCACAGGAATGGATTCTAGAATCAGGGCAGGACTGGGCCCTGGAGACTCAGTCCAACACCTTCCCCCAGCGTGTGGCCTGAATCCCCTTTGGCTGTAGTGCTAGGTTGTTGCCTTGCCTGGGCCTCCGGGGACTGGTTGCTCAGTTCAGCTGATTAAAATCCCTGTGGGCCGCAGATGGCATCAACACCGCAGACTCTGGCACAGTCCCCAGCTCTGGCAGGAGTCGCGACAGCCCGGGCCTCAGTTTTAATGTACATTTCCACAGGCTGGACAAACTCCACAAGACACGTCTTTTTTTCAAATTACCTGGGTGGTCTGAAATTACCAGTGTGCCCGGAAGACTTTTACATGTGAACAGAACTTAAGCCACCCCAACAAACATGAGACTCTGGTCACTGCAGGAATGTGGCCAGAAGCAGACCAAAGGCAAAGCCAGCAGAGGAAGGCTGGGGCCCAAGAGAGTTGTGTTACAGCAGGACACCCTGCAGTTCTCTTTCACTTCCTTAAAATAGCAGCAGAGGCTTTTGCAGACCTAGGCGCTACTCAGTTCACATGAGTTCATGGGTGTTTCCAAATCCCACATGTTACTGCCCCGGTGGACACAGTGTCCTAACCTCAGCCCCTAGAAAATGCAAATCTGTTCTTAGAACTATACAACTACTTTTTTTAAATTACCTTAAAAAATGGTGTAAGTCACTGGCTCTCAAGTTTATTCACACTTTGGAACCATTTTGGGGGAGGAGGTTTAAAATATCTGCTGTCTGGGTCCTGCCTCCCGAGGTTGTGATTTTTTTTTTTTAATGTTTTATTTATTTATTCATGAGAGTCAGAGAGACAGAGAGGCAGAGGCAGAGAGAGAAGCAGGCTTCCCGCCGAGCAGGGAGCCTGATGCGGGACTCGATCCCAGGACCCCGGGATCACGACCTGAGCCGAAGGCAGATGCTTAACCGAAGGCAGACGCTTAATCATCTGAGCCACCCAGGCACCCCCGAGGTTGTGATTTAAAGATCTGGGAGTATGGCCTGGTATTAAGATCTTTAAAAGCTCCTCAGGTGATTCTTCTGCACAGTCGAGTTTACGAACCACTGTCACAGGTCATAGGGACTTTCATCCTAAGATCGGACAAGAGACCCCAGAGCTGAACAGTTCCCCAGAAAGAAGCCGGAGACCATGTTTGTGGGCCCACATGCTGTCCTGCCCTGGCTCCCTGGAAACAAAGTGGCCCATTTAACAGGGAGATGATGTCTTGACCTAAAAGAGTGATTCTAGCTGCAGGAATTTAAAGCACCCGGGTGGGTTGTCAGTGGCAGGGGCACCCTTTGGAACTGTCAAATCCAAGTGTATCACAGATGAAAGGCAACCCTCCTCTTGGCCTCTAAAGGAACTCTGTGTGCAGGACCCACACACAATTCCACTCACCGATAATCCCACTCTACCCTCCTCCTGAGGCAGTCCCCTGCCTTATTCCTGCGAAATAGGTAATGGTATTTTACCCCCGGGGGAGATGATTTCTGTAAACCCATGGAGTGGGGCCCATCACCAGGATTATGTACCCATACCTGCCTCCTTCCACGAAGATCGGGGCTGTGTAGCTATTAGAACTGTGGGTAATTGTGCTGTATACATGGGGTGAGTGATTCCATTCTGCCAAAGCTCTACTCAAACGCTCTGGGGCAAGAATGTCTCTTCATCGCCCGCGGTCCCACCCTGAGCTTGGCAGGGTTGGCAAAACAGCTGCAAGCCCGCAAAACAAACCCTCTCATGTGACTAACCTGGAAAGGCGGATTTTAATCAGCACATGACACAGACTGGCACCACAGCCTGTGCTGGTGACCCACACTGGGCTGAACTGGACAAACACGTGGGAAAGAGTTGAAGAAGCCCCTCTGCACAAGCACAGCTGTCCCCTGTCACCTGTGCCACTTGGCAGGCCTGCGGTGACAGGGAGTCACTGGCCCGCTACCTGGCTTCCAGCCAGATTCCAGAAGCTTTCCCTCCCCAGGGCCTCAGTGTGCTGGGGAGCTTCACAGCGAGTCCAATCTCAGGCAACACTTCCTGCAAGCCTGTCTGCTGAGGGTGCGTAGGCAAATCTAACCTGATGAGGCTTATTTGCTTGGTGTCGGTTTTATTGTGTTTCCAGCAAGGAAAGAGACACAGGGGAAGGTAAGGCAAGATGAGGCTGCCGGTGGGGTCCTCACCCTTAGGCTGTAGGCTGGTTTTCTGGAGGAAGTAGCTTTTGAAGGGCTTACGGGAAGGTCTTGTGCATACATGAAAACCGGCTGCAGGGGACAGACCATGATTTTTTAGGATGAGATGCTGAACGTATTGCTTATAAAAGGCTGGGTGAACAAACATACGTATTTGATGCTCCCCTGGTCAATGGAAAGACTATGGGATTTGCGGTATTTTCTAGACCTATTTTCATTTTGAGGCTGTGTTCCTCTGAATGGCTCACCTAAACTTCTCTGATCTCTAAAATGGCAATTATAAAGATCTCTTCTGCATGTCTCACAGGGTGGCATGAGAATTAAATGATGTACATAGGAGCAAACACTTTGTAACAGCCAAGTGGTATTTAAATGTGAGTGGTTTTATTTTCCTCTTGTATCTCCTCAGCTTGGTGAAGGGGCAGAGCTGGGGGACACAGAGATTAAACATCAATAAGAAATTGTACTTTAGTTGGGCAGTGAAAAACAGGAGATTGGCACTTAAGAAAGAGGAAAGAGCATCAGGACAGGTCAGGACAGGAGCCAGGAGTATTAGGAGGTGGGCTACATTTCTAATTGTTGGCAGGGGAGGGGGATGGGGAGGTGGGGGTAAAGGAAAGGCAGGCCGTAAGCTGGATCAGCATGTGGAAGGCCTTGAGAGCCAGGAGGTTTGGATGGGTGATGGAAGTTGAAAATTTCCGAATGACAGACTCTCATCTACACTCTTGGAAGATAACTCAGGCCGTAACATCCAGGGGAAGGATGCATATGCAAGCCCAGTTCTAGTCCCTATCCCTGTATGTGATCAGAGGGATACTGTATTGCAAAGGGGCTGTGGCCTCAGTGTCCCGGGGAGCAGCATCCACAGCCTTAGTGCTCTCCCTCCTTGCTGTACTGCATTACTCCAGAGGCTGCTTTCTTTTTGTCTGGAGTTTGTAAATGATCTGGTTTCCATCATTCCAGGCATACAGCTGCTTATCTCTGGGGTTGTAATGGATCATGGAATGACTTCTTGGCCGCCTGGGCAAGAACAGTTTGGGCAGATCGTCCTCATTGATATTGCCCAGCGGATCATAGACACAGGTGATGCGGTGAGGGCCATGGCCGCCAGAACTATAGACCACATAGAGAACCCCGCACAAAACGAAGGAGGCTTCAGCATCCTGGCTCCTGCATGGAGTGTCCCATGAGTGTTCCACTCCCAGTGTGCCAGGTTCAATTTTTGTGAGAACCAAATGGCCATAGACGCCTGGCCCTGAGTGGATGGCCCAGAGCCCATGCTCATCCACAGCCAGGTCAATGTATGTCGACGGGGAGTGCTGGTAGACCAGTGCTCGGCCTGCCCCTCCTGGGAGCAGCATCCGATCTTCCACAGCCCTCTTCTGTAGATTATATTTGATGATCTCATTCAGAGTCCCTTGGTTGTGAAAAAACAGAAAACCTTTGTGGATCACTTGGCCTGTTCCCTGCCAGGAATGTGTTAGGATTAGCTTCCGCGGGGCTGACTTGGTGCTATCCTCCATGAATGCCCGCATGTTTGCAAATTCCCAAACAGTTTTGTTTCTGGATCCAACTAGGAAATAAACCTTTTGGGAATTGCTGACAGCATCTTTCATCCAAGAGCCATGTGTGTCCATAGTCTTCTTCACTATTTTCAGAGACTTTACGCCCATCAACATGTTGTCACAGCCTGGCCAAACAGGAGAAAAAGGAGAGGTACTTTATAGACATGAGATGGCTGCTTTTCTCACAGATTACTTTTGTATTTTCTGTTCATTGAAGCATAGTTGACATACAATGTTACATTAGTTTCACATGTACAACACAGTGATTCAACTTCTCTCTATGTTATGCTTGCTCACAAGGGTAGCTATCGTCTGTCACCATACAATGCTATGACAATGCCATTGATTATATTCCCTATACTGTGCCTTTTACCCATGTTTATTCATTTTGTAACTGGAAGCCTGTACCTCCCACTTGCCTTCACCCATTTTGCTCCCCCAAAACAACGACTAGTTTGTTCTCTGTATTAATGAGTCTGTTTCTGCCTTTTTTTTTTTTTTTTGGATTCCGCATATAAGCGAAATCATATGGCATCTTCCTCTGTCTCACTTATTTCACTTAGCATAATACCCTCTAGGTCTATCCATGTTGTCACAAATGGCAAGATTGCATTCTTTATGGCAGAGTAGTATTCCATATACACCACACCTTCCTTATCCACTCATCTACTGATGGACACTTAAGTTGCCTATATGTTTTGGCTATTGTAAATAATGGTGCAATAAACAAAGGGATGCATGTATTGTTTCAAATTTAGTATTTTTGTTTTCTTTGGATTAAATACCCAGTAGTGGAACTACTGGATCATCAGGTAGTTCTATTTTTGATTTTTTGAGGAACCTCCTTACTGTTTTCCACAGTGGCTACAACCACTTACATTCCCACTCATAGTAGACAGGGTTTCCTTTTTACTCCACATCCTTGCCAACAGTTGTTATTTCTTTCTTTTTGATACTAGCCATTCTGACAGGTATGAGGTGATATCTCTTTGTGGTTTTGATTTGCATTTCCCTGATAAGTGATGTTGAGCATCTTTTCCTGTGTCTGTTCTCACAGATTACTTTTTTTCCTTCAGTGTCTGGAATAAAGTTATCACACATAGATCAATCACAATTTATGGTATGGTTTAAAAAATCAAAGAATTAAATGAATAAATGGATTTCTGTTAAGGGAGCTGCTGTCCAATTATAAGAGTCAATGTTTTATTCAAGTCAGGATATAAACAGCTATTTGCTGGGTCAGAGACCCTGTTCACCTTCTTGGCGTTGACACAGAATCATTTAGGGGTGAAGCTGCCTGTTTCAATTCCATTTGCCAAGATTTTACCAAGTATCTACTGTGGACTTAGCTTACAATGCTCCCAGAACCACGCTAACCAAGTATTAAGGATAAAAAAGATAATATCAACCCTAACCTTGAGGAGATCACCTTCTAGTTAAGGATTCTGGCCCTTAATCCTATTAGAACATTATAAGAACTCCACTCATCCATTCATTTATTTATTCATGAATGCATGCATGTAGTCAGCAGACACTGGATACCTACAAAGGCGAGATACTGAGCTAGGTGTTATAAACTGGGGTGCAAAGGTTTTGAGGTGCAATGATAAACTAGGAATGGTTCTTGCTTTATAGGTACCGGACTCACTACAATAGAAAGCTTAAAGTGGATTTTTTAGAAAAGGACAGAGAATGGTGATGTCATTTGAGGAAGGGGATAATCTACATTTGAATTGACCCTTAATGGGTACCATTCTGAGATGGTTGGGAATAACATTCTTCACAATTCACAAAACCACATTCAAGACTTGTGTTAGTAAAGTAGTGCAGAATTTAAACCAATATAAACTAAATATTTGCTGTTGCCTCAAACTAGATGCATAAAACAAAGCAGTGGATTGAAACCAGCTCTGTGCCTGGAGCACTGAGGGTGGGGTTAAGGAATATGGATTCTATTCTATAGGCAGGGAGGGAGCTACTGAAGTTTTTGAGCAAGAGTCAATCATGGTCGAGAGTAAGCTGGCAGTTGTGTGTATGATGAATACATGGGAGAGAAACCAAAATCAGGGAAACCAATTAGGAGAGTATTTCTATAATCCAAACAGGATCATAAGGGTCTAAAACAGGTGGAGGAAGATGAAGTGGAAAAAAAAGGGATTTACAATTCTCCAGCTCTTTTACCTTCATGCAAAAGCCCACCTTCTTTGTATCTCATGCTATCAACTCCTTTAGTCTAAATCACTGATAGCTCTCTGGGCCACTGCCCCATATGCATCAAGAGCCTGAGCACCTCAACCTCTTCAACTCCACGGCTCCTTGCTTTCAACCTCCTCTAGCAACCCCCTCCCATGACCATACTCTGGATGCCCGCCCCCTATTAGAAATGTAAAACTCTACTATCCTAGCCTCTGTGATAACTCCTTACCCTTCCATTTCTCGCTTCTTTGTTCTCACGGACTCAGCTCTTCCATTTCCTCATGCCCTCTAGGCCCTTAACCTCTGCTTTCTCCTGGTCTCTGAACTTCCTTTCCTGTCTAGCCGACACCACTGTAATACCTCTCTCACCAAGACCCTCACCCACCAGCCCCTTGTTATTCCACAACACCCGCTCTACAAAAATCCCCAGTCCTGGATGAGTTCAAACATCCGGCTCTGTCCCAGAGAGTTGTGTGGAGAAAATCTCACAAACGTGCCATTACATATAAGGGGTCTCCAACATCAGCTGAGCCCTAAGTACCATCCTGCTCTCTCCATAGTTAGCCCCCAATTGCTCCCGCTCAACCATATACATACACACTACTCCATCAGTCCTTTCACTAACAGTAGATTAACTCCTTTGAAAAAATAAACACCACTAGACATGAAGTCCCTCCACTTCTTGTCCCTCATATAAATTTTCTTAAGGTGTTCCTACCTGGCTACCCTCCCACACATCTTAGAAGAGGCCACATCATTCCTCCTGTCCAAGACTAATACATTCACTTGTGCTCTGATCTCACCCCTTCCTGGCTTCTTCTTGACTTCCTAGATGAATTGCCACCTTTTTGTTATCTCTAATTTCTCCTTTGCTGCTAGTTCCTTAGCTTGTAAACACCTTGCCTACATTCAAAAATAATTCTCCCTCGATTAGGCACCACTCTCTAGTTACTTCACTCTATCATTTTATATAGGTTCTCCTCCAGAATAGTCTATGCTCTCTGGGTCTACTTCTTCACCTCTCATCTTTCACTTCACAATAACTTCACAGAAACTACCCTTCATCACGTTATCAGGGACTTCCTAACTGAAAACTCAGAACTTTATGTTCATATCTTACTTCATCTTCCCACAGCATGACAGTATTGACCAATTCCTCTTTCTTGGAGATTTCGTTCCCCTTGATCTTTGGTTCACTACTGTCCCTGGGCGTGCCTCCTACTCGTTTCTTCTTGGCTTATGGCAGAGACAGTGTCTGTGTTCACCAAATGCCATTCCATTTTCCTCTTCCCTACTTATATATTTGCAGCTTTCTTTGTAGTTAGGCTGCACCCACTGCACTGACCTGTCTTCTGTCCAATGGGATGTGGACAGAAGTGGTGGAAGCCATTTCCATCTGGCCCTTAAATAAGCTATCTTCCAGATGACCTTAGTGTCTTGGAATTCTTGTGGCGTCCAAGTTAAAGAGGGATAGGGGCCGGGATGAAATTAGTTCTAATAGTCATTTCAGGAAAGGTGGGTCATCAGTTCTAATGGTGAACTTGTTGTGGGGACTGCCCCGTTAGACAGTCTGTTGTGAGGTGCAGTGTCATGGAGGTGGGGGAGGAATGGCTTACTAGAAGCATGAGGAATCCTGTGGGTATCTCTCAAATCCTGCCAAGGTCTGTATGGAAACGGTATGGGCCTCCCTCACTGACCGCTGGAGTGTGTGGTGGTGGGATGCCAAGTGTATAACACTCTCTCCAGGAGCACTGAGCTCTCTGTGGGTTTCCCTCAAGTCTTTGCAATGGCTTTGATATAAGAAGCTGGCTGGGCCAGTGGGTTGTCTTTCTTCTTAATAAATGCCCGGGTTCTCCAGGCCAACTGGGGACTCTCTAGAGTCAGAGGACATGAAATAGAATGAAGGGAGAGAAACTGGACACAAGGAGGAGAGGTGCACAGCCAGAGACGTCCCAGAGATTCTGAGGTAAACAAGCATTGTAGCAAACTGCTTGTTACCGCCAGCTATTTGGAGAGCAATTCTATCACAGTCCCCTAATCAATTCATCATCCACTCTCATCATACCTTCTCTTCCCTCCTCAAGCCTCCATCATACCCTCCTCACTCCTGTATGGAGATCTTGCCTCTTATTCACTGAGAAAACAGAAGCCAGCCGAGAAGTGCATCATCTCCTGCCTGCCTTGCTGTACCAGTTTCCCTCAGGGTGGCCACACTTGCGTCCTGGACTCCCATGCTGCGTTGCCCACAGCAGCAGCCGTAGTGATCTTTTAAGAATGTCAATCAGATTATGTCACAGGTCTGCTCAAAACTCACCCGTGACTTCCCATCTCACTCAGAGTAGAGTTCAAGTCTTTACCTCCCAGGCCATGTGAGCTGTCCCCGCACTGCCCCTCTGGTCTCTCCTACAATACTCCACCTGCTGCATTTCATTCAGTCACACTGGCCTGCCTGCTCTTCCGCACATTGTGCCAAGCACCCTCCTGCCTCAGCAGTTTGTCACGTTTTTGATCCCTCTGCTTGGGAACCTTCTTTCCAAGATATGCACATGGGTGGCGTCCTCCCTCACTTCCATTAGGCCCGTTCTCAGATATTCCCTCATCATTCAGGCCTTTTTTGACCACCCTGTAAAAAATGGCAACTCTCTTCTCCAGCTCCCTATAACCCCCTTACCCTAGTTCATTTTTCTCCAAAGTGCTTATTATCTGCTCTCTGACATATTATAAATGCCTCTGTTAACATATTTATTGCTTGATTCCCCTGAATGGAATATAAATGCCATGAGAGCATGAGTTTTTCTTATTTGTTTCATTCACTGCTGTATGTCTTGCCCCTAAGATAGCAATTGGCACACAGTAGGCCAGTATTTACTAAATGAATGAATGAATGAGTTTTCTAACTACCAGTTGTATCTGAACCCATATTCTCTGCCTTCCCCTCTTGTTCCCTTTATTTTTGCAGTGGATCTCATCCCCTCTAAACCTACCCAAGGACTTAGCCTCAACAGTCTCTCTTGCCTTCCTAGACCATCCCTCTCAGTAAACAAACAGAACTTTCTAGTGTGGCCCTGTTTTTCACTTCCACTTTCTATATAATCCACTTTCTCTTCTCCTCTATTAAGGAGTTTCCTCCTCTCCAATTATGCCCTAAGCTGCTCTAATCGGGCTTCAGGCCTCCACTGGTCTAAACTCTCTTGCCCACTCCACAGAATCAGTTCTTGTCAAGGTCACCAACAACCTCCATGTGGCCAAATCCAAGGGTCAATTCTCAGTCTTACATCCTAATCAACTTCTCAGCAAAATCTGATTACTCGATCACTACCTCCCCTTGAAACTCTTTTCTCCAGATTCTGGAACACCCCTCCTCTTGTTTGTCCTCCCATCTCTCTGGATTTTTTTCTTGACATCCATTGTGGGTTCTTTTTCCTCTCCCACTCAAGGAGTAAATGCTTTGTCCTCACATCTCTTCTCTGAGCCACCTCATTCTATCTGATGGCTCTGCATACATGTAAATTCTAACTAATGATGAATTCTGAATTTGCCTCTGGAATGACATCCTATCTGGATGTCTACTTAGCCCCAAATTCACTTATCCAACTGCCTGCTCAGTGTCCCTACTTGGATATCTTCAAACTTAACCTGTCCAATGCAGAACTCATACTCTTATCCCCAAAACTCTCTTTCTCCCTACTTTTCCCATTTTAAGCAAAAACCACCAACCACATTTCTTACCTAGAAGTCATTCCTTTATCTTTAAGATTTTATTTTATTTATTTATTTGAGAGAGAGGGAAAGTAAAGGGGGAGAGTGAGAGGGAGAAGCAGGCTCCCAGCTGAGCAGAGAGCCCAACGTGGGACTCGATCCCAGGACCCCGGGATCATGACCTGACTGAAGGCAGACACTTACCTGACTGAGCCACCCAGGCGCCCCCTAGAAGTCATTCTTTTTCATTCTTAACTCCTTTCTCTCCATCTCCCCCCCACCTACAAGTTCTGATAATAAAACTAATCTTTAAATTATGTTATACTTAAATTAAAGTGCTCAAATATGTTTCTCTCCTCCTCTTCCCACCACTCATCCCTGTGCTCCCTGAATCCTCCCCTCTTGCCTAGACCACTACAGTGGTCTCTAATTTGTCTCCCCGATTTTACTCTTGCTTACCTACAATATGCTCTCCACGAAGCAGGAGAATTAATCTTTTTAAAAACATACATTATGGGGCTGAGCTGCTAAACCCATTCTCCTATCACTCTTGGAATAAAATGCTAACCTCTTATCCTGCCCTCAAGTAGCTACACGATATGGCAGCTGCCTGTCTATGGGACTTTAGCCTCCACTCTCCTCCCCCTTGTTCACTGTGTTGTGATCACGCTGGCTTGCTATTCTGGGAGCAAGTCAAGTTCCTTTCTGCCTCATGGCTCTTGCATTTGTAATTCTTTCTGCCTTGGGTACTCTATTCCCTCTTCTTCCCACAGTCTGCTCCTCTCATCCTTTAAATCTCAGTTTCAATATCATCTCCCTGAGGGGCTTCCTGTGACTACTGCCTCTAAATTTAACATGGCCTACTACAACATCTTTCTTATTTCCTTGAGATCGCTTGCCATATTCCATAATTCTGTCATCTGTTTTATTTACATTAGCTTATTGTCCTTCTCCCCCACTCGACTATAAGCTCCACAAAAGCAGGGCTTTTGTCTTCATGTTGACTATTGTACCTGACTGCCTAACTTAGTGCTTTGTGGGTTCAATAAATACCTATTGAATTAATGAAGAAAATAGCTTCATTCAAACAGATGTTTTCCTAGAGCCTCCTTAGTGTTGTGCATCTGGAGTTCTGACCACAGGCCTGTCTTAAGTAAATAATAATTTGTAAAGTATTTTAAAGCTTTTAAGATACTTTCAAATCCAAGTTTTTAAGATACTTTCAAATCCATTATTTCATTTAAAAATCTGACACAAGGTTCTTGTCAAATGGCAGGAGTGGGCAGAGGATGCAGGAATGAGGGTTTAAGCCTGCAACTGCTCATAAATGTCTTTCATGGAGAAGAGGAGGGGCCCATGGGCCACTAGAGAAGCTCAGAAACTGTTTCCGATTGAAGAACAAACAGAGGCGTGAGAAGTTAATAAATATCTACAAATACATACAATATGCTTGGCACGGTGAGGAGTACTTTATTTATATCAACTTGCAATAAGTGCTTATAATATGCCTAAGTGGTCAATATTTTAATCTCCATTTTCCAAATGAAAAGAAAAGGCTTGGACAAGTTCCTTGGAAGGTCACCCGGCTATGGGTCCTCTGAGCTCAGAGGGAACCCAGAGGCAGGGCCGGCCAGGAAACCTCCAGCCAGCCCCCAGAGACAGGCCCATCCCTCCAGGGGGAGAGTCAGCAGGCTTACAGCCCAGCTACAGAGGGGGACTGTGTCTGAGAACAAGGCACATTCAATGTCTCACAAGTGAGAAAATGTTCATTTAATATAGAGCAGAAACTAAACAACCATTGTCCTCTCTCCATCTACTCCTCTTACTACACGCAGAATCCTTAGAGAAAGAGCAAAACAAGAAGAGAGTGTTGATAGATGGTTTTGATTAGGGAGAGACAGTTATGAAAATATAGACACATAGAATTACCCCTTGTGCTATCCCTCCTTTGTAGAGGGAACCTGGGACTGGGGGTCAGAGACCTGAATGGTCTGAACGCTTTCTCTGGTTCTCTCTGTGTCTCCCTAAAAGTCCCTTTGTCAATCTGCCCTTAGCCCTAAAATGAGGGGTTTAGGCTGGATGTTCTCTAGAGTTTCTTCAGGGCTGAGAGTCTATAATTTTATAAATTCCTCTTTTGGAATTTGGAGAAAATATACTTCTAGTGTTTGAGTAAAAAGGTAAGATCCAACTCCCTGCTATGCTTCTCTCTCTCTCTCTCTCTTAGCAGGAGAAAAATGTTGAGGAAGGAAATAAATTTAAAACCTCTGAGTTCAGTCAAGATGCAAATTATTTAACAGAGACAATGGCAAGCAAAGTTCCACCTGCAAACCAGAGAATGCAAATCTCTGGTTTTCCCTCAGGCACAGTTGCAGGCAAGCAATTAGGATAGGTTGGCCCAAGGCTTCATAGTGACTTCATATACAAATATCACTTATTTGAGTTTTTAAAATACTTTCCCCCTATATAAGGGCAACACTGTCCAGACGTGGTGAGACTTGTCCCTCTACAGGGAAGTGACTCAACTCCCCTCTAGTTATGGTCTGGATGTTGGTGGACAATGGACTAGGGATTGAGGTGGGAGACAAGGGGTCCAGGGAAACAGGTAGAGAGTCTGTGAGTACAATCCAGATAATGATGGACATGGAAAAATGAGTATGGATTCAAGAAATACTCAGGAAAAGAGGGGTCAGGTCTTAGTAACTGGTTAGATGGAGGGAGCCCTCAAGGATGGGGGTGATGGAATGCATGAGATAACAACAGAGAGGGAGCCCAGGTTTGCTTGGGGAAAAGAGGGATGAATTCATTAAAAAAACAACAATAAAAAAAGAATTCCTATAAAATCATGAGTATTTTGACTGCTTCTTGAAATTCTGTGCTATAAAACTTGACTTTTTCAACTACCTGGATTGTACTCATGTTAATAAACATTAGTCAACCTATCAAGTGACAGGTACAACATTAGGCTCCAGAATGACAAAGATGGCAGCTCTCAGATGAGCAATTAACTAAAAAAGCTTTCCGCTAATACAATGAACTTGTCAGTGCAGACTTAATTTGTTGTAGAAATTAGGGCTGTTTCCATGCTTTCTGCCCACAGAATAAGTTTCAAATATCTCAGCATGGCACTCAAGGTCCTTCATCTGACCTCTTCCTGGCATGTCCCCACCCCACCCAGGGTAGTCACTTGTCACCAACTTGCCATGACCTCTTACACGTTTTAGAGTTTGCCCATATTTTTCCTTAGCTCACCTTCACTAACCTGGGATACATCTACTTGTCCTTCAAAACAAAATTCTCTGGTCCTGCAGAGCAATCAGTTGCTCCTTCCTGTGTGCGCAAAGCATTCTGTGCAGGTCTCTTCCAGAGCAATTATGGTGCTGAATCAGATTTGCTTACTCACTCAGTTTCCTTGCAAGCACTTCAGACAGGGGCTGGGTCTTATTTATGTTTTTATCCAGAGTGCCTGGGACCCACCACGAGTATCCTTTCTATCTAATCTCTTATCGCTTACTGTCCACAAATCAATTTGATTTGGAGAATGCAGTATTAGTGTTCAAACTTCTATCCCAACTCATACTTTGCCAACTTAGAAATCAGATAGGTTTAAATAGCAAGAGGTAGCAGATATTAGCAGGTGGTCTTGAGAGCCTGGAAACATGCATGGCAGGAGAGCAGGAAGACTGGCTGGTGTGAAATGGTACTCAGTGAGCCATAGGGGGATTTGGCTTGCACGATGGTGAATCCAGGCTTTAAAAGGGCCTGGAATACAATAAGTGCTCTATATGTTGGTTTTGGTGAGTCTGATGGAAGTCTTTAGTAAATCTACATTAGAGGTTTTTCTAGGTTCCCAGCACTAAATTCAAAGTCTTCCAAGGTCCCCACTAGGCTGCCCTTTGTCGGTGATTAGCACGATTCTGTGAGAAAGAAAACAGATTTGATACATGGCCGGTTGCTTGCATGGTTCTGTCCCTTGACATCAAGTTGGGAACTTCACAGGAGCACATGTGGGAGATGTACGAGTCAGGGGTGTGAGTCGGGCCGACTCCCACCTCAAGGTACCTATAGTTGGAACCTCCCGACACGGCCAACCTCCTTCACATGTTTCCTTTGGGCGCTGGCCAGCTGCCAGAACCCCCACACTTAGCTGATTTTCTTCCATGGGATTTATCATCCTCTCTCTGACATATTTTAAGTTTATCTGTTAACCTATTTATTGTTTGACTCCCCTCAATAGAATGTACACCCCACAAGGGCAGGGCTTTGTCTAATCTGTTGTTTTTACTGCTGTATGTCCTGTCCTAAAATAGCATCTGGCCCATATTACAATTTTTCTAGTTTAATTATGACTATGGTAAATATCAATAGATGTAACTTACATCAAGAAAAATTCTTTGAGGTCCTGAATAATTTCTAGAAATGAAAAGGGTTCCTGAAACTAGAAGCTTGAGAACGCTGCCCTGGAGGATCCGGGCAGGTCAACACTCTTGGGAAATGAGGCATTGAAATGGGCAGTCCTCTGAGGAATATCTGACCAAACAGCTCCATTTTGAATCAATTATCGGACTGTTGCAACATTTAAGCATTCCAAGGTTATAATTATGAACTTTTTGTTTTTATTTATTTTTCATTTAAAAACCGAGCTGGTTTGTGTGTGTGTTTTAAAGATTTTATTTATTTATTTGACAGAGACATAGCGAGAGAGGGAACACAAGCAGGGGCAGTGGGAGGACCTGGGCTGGATCCCAGGACGCTGGGATCATGACCTGAGCCAAAGGCAGACGCTTAACCGACTGGCCACTCAGGTGCCCTGATATTCACAGTTTTTATTTAATCAGCAGGTGTTACTTTTGTGGAGAATGACAAAATATTTCAAGAAAGCTAGGTTTGGGGGGCTCCTGGGGAGCTCAGTCGGTTAAGCGCCTGCCTTCGGCTCAGGTCATGATCCCAGGGTCCTGGATCGAGTCCTGTGTCAGGCTACCTGCTCAGCAGGAAGCCTGTTTCTTCCTCTCCCTCTACCCGTCCCACCTGCTCATGCTCTCTCTCTCTCAAATAAATAAATAAAATCTTTGTTTTTTAAAAGAAAGCTAGGTTGGGGTCAGGTTGTAAAGGGCTTTCTTTATGCTATTTTATGGGGTTTGCTTTACCCTGTAAGTTGGGGTTTCTGTCAGTGTTGCTAAAGCAATGATGCAGTAACTCTAGCAAGCTAACCCTGGTGGGCAATATAGGACAGAGCCCTGGAACGGGGCGAGCCTGGCAGCAGGAAGCTCGGTAAGAGGGCTCTTGCAGTGATCAGGACCAGAGACAATGAGAGAACAGTGCTGATGGAAAGAACAGATTTGAGGGCTATGCACAAGGAAGGATCTGCTGGATATGGTGACTGGTCAGATGAGGGCCAAAAAGATGCTTCTGAGGTTTCTAGCCCAGGAAGGTGTGTGCGGAACTCCTCTGCTAACTGAGAGAATCTTGGGGGATACAGAGGAGTGTTTTAGTTTTAAAAGTAAACGAAGGAAAGGCAGGGAATTAAAAACCAAGGAGGTGGGGGAAGAACATTGACCCTTCTTGGCCAGGTTTAAAAGAATGATTTGAAGCAATCTGTTTGGGGGCACCTGGGTGGCTCAGTTGGTTAAGCGTCTGCCTTCGGCTTAGGTCATGATCCCGGGGTCCTGGGATTGAGCTCCACATCAGGCTCCCTGCTCGGCGGGGAGCCTGCTTCTCCCTCTCCCTCTGCCTGCTGCTCTGCCTACTTGTGCTCTCTCTCTCTGTCAAATAAATAAATAAAATCTTTATTAAAAATTAAAAAAAATAATGTTTGTGATTAGGAATCATCATCACACAGTGACCCAGAGGAAGGACGTGGTCCTCAGATGGGTCCCACCCCGAGATCATAGACAGCTGGGCCTCCTGACTGCAGGCACCGAGTCTCGGCACAGAGGGCTCCCACCCTGTGTGCCCCCGCGACCACCCTGGAGATGGCCCGCCCGGCCCCCATCCCCCTTCAGCATACACCCATCCTCCCCCACTGCCGGTCAGCCCTGTGAACTGTGGCCGGAATGGCCTTCCGCAACCTCCCTCTGAGCCCTGACACACCGTGCTTGCCACTCTTGAGCACAACAGCACAAGGGGAGAGGCAGCCCGCCCCGGTTTTTAGCCCAGCTCTGGCCTCCATTAGCCGTGAGACCTTGGACAGACTGCTCACGCTCTCAGTGCCTCGATTTCCTCACGTAGAAAATGGGGGATAACTATAGTACATACACGCAGGTGTGCTGTGAGAATTGGGTGATATAACAACAATAAGATAGATACTTAAAGATGACTGAGTATGTAAGAAGCCCTCAATAATTATTAGCTACGCTGAGTCACCTTACTTTCATTGCCCACAGGCTGAAAGCATGGACTAGCTTAGCACAAGGAGCTTAGCTCCCGTCTGGTTCTTTCATCTGCTCTCCGTGACCGAACGTGAGGTGCCAGTAGGCCTCTATGCTTCCCACAGGCTGTTCCATTTGCTTGAAGCAGCCTCTCCTCTGCTCTCCACTTAATCCGTTCTTTTCCATTATGAAAACTCGGCTTGAGGGTTACTTTTACCACAGTCCCTCCCCCACCTCTCCCACAGTAGCCCTGACCTTCCTTCTTTGCTTAACGTCGGCCCCCCTTGTGAGAGTGCTCATCACTCTGGCCATGACCCTGGCTTCGTCTAGATGGCGTCCCCACTCGGCCGTAGCTTTTTGAGGACAAAGATGTTACCCTATTCAATGTTCCATCTTGAATGCCTGGCACAATGCCAACATAGGCCTGGAATTCAGGCGACATTTGTTGAATTAGGGAGCAAATGAATGAGCTAGAGACAGAAGGAATGGGTGTTCACTCTACCTGGAGCCAAAAGCCATCAGCTAAAATAACTTTGGGACCTTCTAGTAGTATCCACAGTGATGGGACTGGAGGTATCCTCCTAGACCGCAGGTCTCCCACATAAGTAAACAGAAGAAGTGCTATGTATGTAGGCCTTTCTGAACCCAGTGCAGTGACCTATGGGACTCTGCAGGAGACAGGACAGGCTAAGCTCTACACATACCTTGGTGTTGCTGGCCCCATAATGCAGCACCTTCCGGGTACAGAATGTGTGTGGGCACACACGTGTGCACAGTGCGCACACACTCACTCTGTCTCTCCTGCACTTACACTTGTGCATACACTCTCAATCCCCTCCTTTATGGTAAATACATTGCTGCAAGTTAGAGGTATATATCTCTTTATGTTTGGTGGCACTGGTCACAAACTACTGGACCTTGGGAGTTGACTCACAGTGATGTTTTATTTGGCTTCCAGTGGGTTTATTGTTTTTTATTTTGTTTTGCTTTTAATGGCTTTGAATATGGGGCAGGCACGTTTATAATACCTGAATGGATCTCACAGGCATTTAAATGTGCAGCAACAGACTTTCTTTTTGAAACATGATCTAATAAAAGATAGGAGTTATTTAATTCAGGAGACAGAGGGTTACTTGAGGTCACTTATGTGCACCCTTGCAATAAAAGGAGCTGGAATGAAACAGGAAATAAAATAAAATCTGCTCTAATGGCTTGTTTTGGCTGCCTTGAGAATTTTTCTTCACAAGCTATTTACAAGTAGAAAGAATTTAATACTCTTATCCACGCAAGAACACAGCCTGTGGAATCCGCGAAAAACTGTTAGTTGGATAAATTCTCAATCTGGGTGTCTGAGGCAGTGTGCTTTGTTTGCCATAAGCTGCCAAAGGCAAGCAAAATTTGTTTTTACTAATAACAGAGTGCCAAAGATTTGGAATGACTTTTTTTTTTTTTTAAGATTTTTATTTATTTGCGAGAGAGAGAATGAGAGACAGAGAGCATGAGAGGGAGGAGGGTCAGAGGGAGAAGCAGACTCCCTGACGAGCAGGGAGCCCGATGCGGGACTTGATCCTGGGACTCCACGATCATGACCTGAGCCGAAGGCAGTCGCTTAACCGACTGAGCCACCCAGGCGCCCTGGAATGACTTTAAAATATAAGTCAGATTGTGTACCAGTACCATTCACTCACTGCATTCTAGATTGTGTGAGTGTGTGTGTGTATGTGTGTGAAAGAGATGGGGAGTGAGGGAGAGAGGAGGAGAGCGTGTGTGTCAGAGTTAAAAAGATTTAAGAATTTGACCTCACCCCAGAACAACCCTGGGATTGCAGCTCTCATGTGAATGTCGTTTGGGGATTGTCTCTAAATAAAGGCTAAAGACTTGAGAACAACTCTATAGGAAACAGCTTCATTACAGGGCAATTCTATCTTATTTATCATCCCCAGTATCTGACCCTTCCTAGTTGACTGAGGAATATTCCAGGAGTAAATGCAAACCATCTTTTTTTTTTTTTTTAAGTAGGCTCCATGCTGAGCGTGGAGCCCAATGTGGGGCCCAATGTGGGGCTTGAACTCACAACTCTGAGATCAAGACCTGAGCTGAGATCAGGAGTTGGACGCTTAACCAACTGAGCGACCCAGGCACCCCAAATGCAAACCATTTAGTGATGTCAGAATTTTCTGGAAGTCTCCTGAGACAAGGTCGAATCTCCCAAGGAAGTTGCACCATTCTCTCCCTTCAAGGTTTCCAAAGAAACTCTCTTTGTAAGACAGCGTGTACGTATGAAGGAAACCCTGTGATGTGACAACCCCTCCCTGCCCCGTAATCCCGAGGTGTTTGCCCACACAAGCAGGCTGACTTGAGTCTTAAGGATTTTAGTAGGAGCTCTGTAGGTGGCTCAGTCCCTGCTGGCCAAGGGTAGAATGATGTAGGCAGAGTTCCAAGATTCGCTCCCCTGCTGTACATGCATACATAATCCCCTCCTCTTTAGGGTGAGCAACACCTGTGAATATGACAGGCTAGCATCCAGGATTTGGTGATATTGCAAGACAAAGGTGAAGGGATTTTACAGTATAATTAAGGTCCCAAGCCAGCTGATTTTGAGCTAATCCAAAAGAAAGTTATTAGGGGTGGGCCTGACTTACATGAGATACAAATTCTTAAGAGGGACTGGGTACTTCCTGAAGAAAGACACTCCCCTTTGGGCCTTGAAGAAGCAACAGCTACGTTGTGAGCTGCCCATGTAGATGGGCAGCCTCTAGAAGCTGAGGGTCTCGGTCTCACAGCCACGAGAAAGCGAATTCTGCCAACAACCTCAGTGAGCTTGGATGGGGACCCTGAGCTCTGGATGAGAATGGAGCCCCACTAAGGCCTTGACTGTACCCTCCTGAGACCTTGAACAAAGGGTCCAATTAAGCTGTGCCTGGACTCCAGACCCACAGATACTATGAGATAACGAATATGCATTGTTTTAAGCTGCTAAATCTGTAGCAGTTTGTTACTCAGCATTAGAAAACTGATACATATAATTACTAACCGAAATGGCAAACAAGAAAAAGTGGGGGATGGGCATAGTATACAAAATACAGAAAAGTCGATCCTTGAGCAGAGAGCCTCTGAAAATAATCGATCAATACTAATCACACAGCTGTGATTGTTTACAGGTTTGTCTTCCCCTAAACTAAGCTCTGAGGGGACTCTGCCATCAGTATCTCTTCTACAGACAATTTTTATAGCCTCCTCCATGGGCTGTGCTGACCCAGACTTTGTGAATACAGAAATGAAGATGTCCATATGTTCCATATGTTCATGGTCTGGTTGAGGAGTAAATACACACAGATACGTGTGGTTGAGAGTATTAATGTTCCCTCGGAGGATTTAATGAGATACTCCAGGAGCACTAGAAGCCAATCTGCCTGGCAGAAGGGATTCACTGAGAATTCACAGCATTTTTGAGTCAGAAAGGGGGAATGAGAAAAGCCATTTATATATATATATATTAATTGCAACTGCATGTGGGTAAATTATGGGAGAAGCAGCAGCTGAAAATCCACTTGGGTCACTTCATAAAGGGCCTTTCCCATATAAAAGGCCAAGAGATTTGAATGGAATTTTTGGTGTTGATAATTGATGGGGAACAGAAAAAAGAAATCTACACAAGGGACTAATATGATTAATTTTGTGTTGTGGGAACGTCTGTGTGACAGCAGACAGCAGGCAAGATCAGAGGCAAGAGGAGCATTAAGAAAGCCAGCGTAGGGTGCCTGGGTGGCTCAGTCGTTAAGCGTCTGCCTTCGGCTCAGGTCGTGATCCCAGGGTCCTGGGATCGAGTCCCACATCGGGCTCCCTCCTCGAGGGGAGGCCTGCTTCTCCCTCTCCCACTCCCGCTGCTTGTGTTCCTGCTCTCGCTATCTCTGTCTCTGTCAAATAAATAAATAAAGTCGGGCGCCTGGGTGGCTCAGTTGGTTGGGCGACTGCCTTCGGCTCGGGTCATGATCCTGGAGTCCCGGGATCGAGTCCCGCATCGGGCTCCCTGCTCGGCGGGGAGTCTGCTTCTCCCTCCCCCACTTCCCGTTTGTGTTCCCTTTCTCGCTGTGTCTTTCTCTGTCAAATAAATAAATGAAATCTTTAAAATAAATAAATAAATAAATAAAATCTTTTAAAAAAAGAAAGCCAGCGTAGGGTGCAGATACCATGTGCTCAGCCCTCTATCCCTACCGTGTAGCACGCGGCCCATCCAGTAGGAGGGGGCCAAGAGTATTTGTTGAATCTTAAACCAACAAATCATCAAATGAGCGCTCCAGAGGCAACAGGCATGGAAGTAGCAATCGTGGAAAGTTGAAAGTTTTCACTCACCATGGAGCTGGGAGAAGGAATACTTCAGGCCTCCAGTGTTGGAGGGATGAGGCAGAGGATAAGGGTTGAAAGAGCAGCAAGTTCAGAATCAGGACCTCTGCTGAGCTCCAGCTGGAGATGAAAGGGGTGACCCCAAGACCTGAGAGGCTTAGCAGGTCCAGGGACCAGGAGCAGCTCAGGGATCTAACCTACCATCACCATTCAGGACTGGGCTCCTGCCTGACCCCTGCCATGAAAGTTCAGGCACATTCCAGCTCAGGTCACATTGGTACTCAATCCTTCCGATCAGCTTTTTAGGCAGCCTCTGTTCATCCTCTGCTGGATCACCCTCACCCTTTTCCTCCTTTTCCCCTCTCAGAGGGTGGTTCATCTCAAGACAACGTCAGAGCCAAAAAGAATCGTTTACTCATTCAACCAACTTGATCAGTTGCTTCATATTTCAGATAGGCACCCTTCTTTTTGCCTTCTGCCTCAGCATTAAGATGTTCTCTTTTCTATCAAAACCTAATAACCCCTCTGTCTGTGTTGACAAACCTCCCTCTATCCATTCATTTCTTCACTTAGTTATTCATTGACAAATATGCGTTGATCATAGATACTATTCTAGGCACTGGGATACAGCATTGAACATAAAATGCAGGATCCAGGCTCTCACAGAGCTGACCTTCTAGATGGAGAGGCAGAAAATAAGCAGTGAGCAAATAAATAAACTAGAAGATTTCAGAGTAATAAGCATTCTGAAAAAAAAAAAAAAGTGGAATAATAAGTGCTCCAAAACTCCTCTTGGGTTTCTTATCTCAACATATTTGAGACCCATCACCCAGTGACCTAAGCCAAAAATCTGGAAAGTGTCCTGGACTTCTCCTTCTCACTCATTTTTCACTTTTAATTATCAGTTGCCAACTCATGGGGATTCCAACTCTCAATGGCTCTCAAATCCATCTTCCCTTCTCCATCTCAATGACACAATGCAGACACCATCACTAGTCCTCCAAATTACAGTAGCCCCCCCACTGGTCTTTCTCAAGTCTCGCCCTCTTCCTTCATGTCATGCCCCTGCTGAAAATGGTTTAGTGGTTCTTTATTGTTTTTCCAGTCAAGTTCAACCCCCTTTGCTTTGCATGCAAGGTTTTTCATTATCTGGGTCCTGCTGAACCCTTGAGTCTTGTTCTTGTTCCCCAAATGCACCTGCCCCACAGAGCTTCCACTCAGACATATCTGCAGATCTTCATGCTAAGGGTTACATACTCGCATGCCTTCAGTAGGTTGTGCCTGCCCCTCACGTGCCCTCTGCTCATTCTTCTCTAACGCTTTGTTCAAAACTCAGACCAAGTGTCACTTCATTTAGGAAAACCCTTCTTCTTATAATGACCCATGGAGTTCTTATCAGGATTACAGTGAGAAGATGTATGAAACCTTTGGCACAATGATGGCACTCAGCTTTTACCTCCCTGATGGAGTTTCTTGCATTGGGGGCAGATATAATTAACATACAAATAATTTTCCTATTTGCAATGAAACCATCTCAGAATACAGACTCTGAGCTGGGCAACTTGTCTCCCTCATTGTTTTAATAAAATGGATAGGAAATTTTCTTTCTCATTTATGTTTTTCTTACTTGATACTTGTTATTATAATTTGAGCTCCTAACCATTATTCTTAATGGCCTGGAAGTGATTTGAATGGGATCACTGATTAGGACAAATCCTCTAAATATCACCATCGTGACAATACACACAGTAATAATTCACTGCAGTCCCCAGCCCTGAGGATTGGCTGGTGCCATTTAAAATTTCAGACTGTTTCTTGGAACATTTGTAGCCGCTCCCTACTCCCAGGGTACTGGGAGAATCCACCAACCTTCCACCCTCCCTGGAAGGATCTGGGACTACACATCTCTTCCAAACCAAGGGCTATCTGGAGATTCCCTTTCTGGGCTGACCTCTGACACTGAAGTTCTGACCTTCCATGGGGCCTTTAGGAACTCTCTGTGAAATGAAAAGCTGCTCTCTGAGAATGACTTTTCCTTCAGACACCTGTTCTCTGCTAAGGTTTCTCTCCCAGCACCTGCACCCAAAACCACACATCGGGTTCTTACTCTCCTACTTGGCCAGACTCCTATCTGTGCTGCATCTGTGTCTCTGATGTGAGTCCCTAGAAGAGCTGTCAAAGACACAGTTCCCTTACTTGCATTCAGCAGAGTCCGGATCTTCTTCTCTTCTTCCTCCTCTTGGATGAGCTTTTCTGCCAGGGTCTTGTCCTCTGATTCCACGCACATGTCAGCTTCTCGCAGGTACTCCAGGTAGTCGATCTCCCGTTGTGCACGTTCGACTCTCAGGGCCAGGTTAGTCACTGCACTCTTATACTCACTTGTGTAGGTCTGGCATCTTCCCAGCATAGTGGTTATGTTTTTTGAGAACTCTTGGAAGTCTTGAATGTATGCCCTCATTGCTTGGGTACATTTTTCCAGTCCTTGCTTCAGTCAGAAAATAAATGCTCAAATTATTGCTCATTATTTAAATTAGCCAAGTAATATAAATAGCTATCACTCACTGAAGAAGATTTTTAAAGTACAAATCATTGTAAGGGGGAAAAATAAAAATCACCTGTAATCCCTTAGCTCAAAGTACCACTGATTTGTGAGTGTATCAGTTTTTTAAAGTTTTCCCATGCATTTCATCATACATATATATATATTTTAAAATGTGATTTTACTATAATGTTTTGTAACATATTTTCACTTGCTAATACACTGTGAACATATTTCAATACTAATTAATAGATAGCTATACAATAATTTTAATGATACAGAATTCCATTGCATTGATGTCCTTTTATTTATTTTATTAGACTCTTTTTGATGGACATTTATGGACTTTTCAACAATGCTGAAAAGAATCTTTGTATTTACATCTTCGTGTACTTATCTGGTCATTATCTTAGGGTAGATTTCCAGAAGTAAGCTCCAGCCCCAGCACCTGGCACAAGGTCTAGCATATAGTACTTAATAAATATTTACTGAAAGAAAGAATAAAGTGAATGAAGACCAGAAATGGGGTGACTGGGTCAAAGTGGACGTATACTTAAAGCTCGTTTGGCAGTCTATCAAAATGCTCTCCATAAAAGTTGTAAAAATTGAGACTCCAAACAGCAGTAAGTAAGACTGTTCACTTTGAAGGAAAAGAGAGAGGGAGAGGTAGAAAGAGAGAAAGAGAGAGAGAGAAACTCCCTAAATAGATCCTCTTATTTCTCTTGTAACCCTCAGACACGAATCCGTCAGGGTGAGGACTGTATCAGTTTGTTTGTAAGTGTCCACGCTGGCCATCAGTGACCACCCTTGGGACTTGACTTCCCCTCCAGATCCTGACCAGGATGGCAAGATCTATACAAACCATACTCCTACCTTTTTCAAATCCACATTCATAGCAATCAAAGTACTTGTCTGTACTTTATACCCTTGTCTGCAGATCAACTTTTCAGGTCCTGAGGAAAACCTGCAGGGATCTGGCCGGCGCTAATCCCAGGGTGAGTCGGTGCTAAAGGCAGAGGGACTGCGGTTGAGGGTAATTCTGGCACTTTCAAGGAGGCACACTGGGGAGGGTCTGTCTGAGCAGACAACAAGTGAGGCAGCAGCTGGCCTCGGAACGTCGCCTCCCCTGCCCCCAGGCCTCAGCTGGTTGGCTGGACAACGTTAGGAAATGTGTTCAGCCTGATCGTTGGAGCGATTTTACTTAACTAGATGATTAACTAATTTGGACTTCAAAATTTTTCAAAAAAATATAGAGAATAAATATTGGAGGTAAGAGTGTCTTTGGGGGGAAAAAGGGTCTTGGGAAGAAGATCAATAATTTAACTTGTATAGAAGGCAATTAGGTATGAAATAATTGCCAGGAGTATGTCAAGGACTAGGGTAGAGGGTTACAGTTGTCCCTGGGAGCCTGTCTGTGTGGCAAAAATGTGGGGTTTTTACAAATTTTAATGAAGCGTGCCTGGATAAGCGTCCCCAGGACTTTCTATCTGATGCAGCTGAAATCTACTCATTTCTAAACCCAAGCGTGGCGCCGCAAAGAAGCTAAGATGTAGCTTCTTGGTACAACATCATGACTTTTTACAGTGGCCTCATGTTTTATCATAAAAAGACAAAAAGAAAAGCAAAAACCTGCTACCATCTTGATGTGGTAAAACATGAATAAAAAGTGACCTGAAATTTTTAATTTTTATATTTAAAAAATTGAACTATTGAATAATAACAACATTTTGGACATTTACCACCATGCCAGGTAACGTCCTAAGTATGGATTAATTTATTAAATCTTCAGAATAGCCATAGGAGGTTAATTCTATTATCATCCCATTTTACAGATGAGAAAAATCGCTAGATCAGAGCACGGAGTGAAGTCCCGCTCGTGGTTGGGGAGTGGTACAGCCCGGACTCTGGAGTTGGTGCTCTGAACCACTAGACTACGAAAACTCTCACGTGCGATATTGGCAGTATATTTGGCATTGACTACATGGGGCACATGCATCCCAGTAGATAGGGAATCTGGACTAAGATAAGGTGACTTCTGGGAGGCCTGCACCCCGGATCAGGTGCACAGATGCCACCTACCTCCAAGACTTGAAAGCGCTGGTAGATGTAGTGCACCATGCCCGGGTCCTGGGCGCACTGGGGTGGGGGCAGAAGAGCCACCAGGAACAGAACCAGGACAGCAGAAGCTCGCTGAAGGGCCATCATTGTCCTGCAAACCGCCCAGGGGTAGAGTCTCCTCTGCTGTGCTCTCTAAGAAAACCCAAGGGTCCAGGTGGTGGTCTCCTGCTTTCCAGCCACTGCTGTGAAAATCCTCTAAAAACAGCCAGAGAGCCAAGCCTGCTTGTTATTCCACCAGATGCATGATCTCACTTTGCAAGCCGGTGATCAAGTCCAGCTGTTGGCAAGCCCGTCCCTGGAGGCCTTGCAGGTCGACTTGGGGTAGAGGCCTCCCTGGGTCCATCTGTTACCATCACCCTTCACACACACTGATCCTCTCCAGGCTAGTGGCTGCACCCTCTTGCAGGCCTGGGTGAGCGTGCATTGGGGTGGGGGTGAGGGTGGGGAGGGCTTCCCCCCTTTCCTTGGCTCTTTGTGTTTCACTTCTGCTTTCCTCCTCCCTAGTGGACTCTGCAGTCCAATCACAGGCCTGACCCAACACAAACCACCCCCAAATTCTCTGACTTGGAATCTCAGTTTAGTTTCTGGCAAAAATTCCCAGGATCCTTTTCCCAGAAGTCCTGTTGGGAGACCCCACCCCTCCTCCAGACTCTTTGCATTCTGGCAGCTCTTAAAGGCACAGCAAGGAAAAAAATGAAAGTTTGGCTACACCCCTGTCTCTGAACAGCCAGTGCACAGGGCTGACTGCCCGTTGGGGAGAGAGGTACAAGGAGCCACAGGCCTGGTTGCCCCAGGGCTGATAGCTGAAAAATCGGAGGATGGAGCTCAGAGGAATTGTATTAAGGGGCACAACAATGGCTATCTATACAGCCATGCTTCCAGAGCCAAGCCATCAGGACATGGAACTCCTTTTGTAAGGAAGTCCTTGAGCTTTCTCAGTTTCTAGAAGCAGAATCCTCTTCCTGTAGCTACAGGCCAGCAATTCATAGGACGTAATTCCTGCAGGCCCTGGTCCAGCTGAAGATGTATCACGTCCCTAGGGCAAAGTGGTAAAATCTTCCTTTTTTTTTTTTTTTTTTTGCTTTTGCTGTCCAGGCCTTTAATGACCTCAATCTCTCCTTCCATGGGTGGGTCCAGAATACCCATGGTTCTTTCTCAATCATCTACCAAAGTGGGGAAGGTTGAGGCATCTATGAGACATGGGAAGAACTCTGGCCAGGAGTCAGAAGATCTGGGTTGCATTTGGTCCCTGCAAGAGACACTAAAAGACAGAATTTTCCAGGGTGCATTTGCAAGTCCCTGTCTCCATTAGATAGATATTCCTCTCTACCTGTCTTCCACATGACCTTGGCCCCTAACTCTTCCTCCCCTGACCCCTGGTAAGGTTGCAAACAGTGACTCCTCATCCCAAAGGTTAATTCCTCCTATTTCCAATAACCATCTTTGAACCATTCCCCAAAGGAGGTGAACTTCGGCTGACCCCTCCTCTCAAATCCTCAGAAACAATACTGCCCGACTCAGCCTCCTTCCCCGAGTGAGAATGCTCTTTCAGAAACTTCTTGCGCCCAGCACCTTGGAACCAACTCTTAAGCTAAAGGAGCTCTGGTTGATTTTATTCATGAATGCCTCAAGTCCTAACGTTGAGACTGTGAACTCAGATGGATAAGGTCCAGCAGAGGTAAAACTCTGATTGTAGCACAACTAACTTTTGCGGGGGGGGGGGGGGGGGCATGTTGTGGGAAATCATTTTCTGTTTTCTGTAGCATGCTTACATTATTTTCACAATGAAGTACACATTCAAGACTAAGGAAGTCTAAGGAATTACAGTGAGTAGGTGAGAAGGCAGTGGGAGGCCATGGCTGTAGGGTGAAGTCCTCAGGCTGTGCCCAGCGTGGCTGTCGCCCTGATGTCTCCGCGGTGGGCTTGGCCTGAGCCCTTCAGTCCCGTCTGGGAGGCACTTACTTGCCCGCCCCTGATTCAGGCCCACACCAATCTCTCTTCAGTCACCAGCTTCATAGGCACTGGCCTCTCCACGCTAATTGCCCATCCCCGGTCTTAGTTGGAGAGCTTAACTCTTAGGATCCCACAGGCAGCAAAGCCCACAGCTGGCTCCCGGAGCCCATCAGGATTGATGAGCCATGGGGCAGACCCAGCGTGGAAACCCTCGTGTTCCTGTGGCCAGAGGTCTCATAAAGAAAGATTAAGCTCCCTTTGGAAATAATCCCAGATCTGACTGACATTCAGTGGCCAACTGTGGCCATCCTCACTCAGAGCAGGCCTTACTCAATGGAAAGCAAAAATGGCTTGGTGCACCTTGGCCTGCAGTTGGAATAAAATCATTTGCTTGGCTCTTTCGTCTTCTTTACATTTGATCTCTGGCCTTGATCACTGCCATAAGCTCACTATGAGGACAATGACCAAGCACAGTGACAGCCTGCTTTTCTCTGCAAGTGTCTGATCCTTCTGCTTTTCTGCCCTGTATCCTAAGAGAGGAAACTTAAACCCTTGACAGCCACCACTGTGTCCTCAGTGTGGTTGGATCCAGGTCACTAGTCGTGATCTGTAGGCCCAGTCCTGAGCTGACTGCCCTCGATGACTAGTCAGAACCAGACCTGTCAGTGCCCAGCCCGGCCAGCCCACTGAGGCTGATCTCAGCCAGCTTGCCAGCTCCTCTTGGAATCCTTTGCCACCTTCATCACAGGTGGTGCTTGGGCTGCTGTCCCTCTATATGGACGGACTCCCTGATTTCTAGAACCTCCTCTGGCCCCTGTATCCTCCACCTCACAGGGAAGTGCTTGCCCATCCGGGGACCCTGCCTTCTTGAGGAGGGAGAATTAACTAGACGGAATACCAGCTGGGATACTAGAATTCAGTATTTAGATCCGACCAAGATGCTTCCTGTTTTCCCCTTCTCCTTTCCTTTCCCCCATATTTCCCCCTTTGTATTCTTTCCCCACTCTAGCCCCCACCCCCACCAGCTCTTTGCCTCGACATCATCCTCCACCCTTCCAGCCTTTTACAAGTAATTGCATGGTTTCCTGCCTGAGTGATCAAGCGGCCTCTAATTCCTTATGTCTCTTCACATAAAGCATTGGCTGATTTTATGCCAACAGGAAAGCGCTTTAAAACGTGACCTCGGCCAACCCCTCTTGCTTCAGCTCTTGCCATACCCCGCATTCAACCTCTACAACCTCCACATCCAAGTGTCCCCAGATGTCCTCTGAAGTTTAACATCATGGTATCTTCACTTAGCCTAGAATGTTTCTCGCTTTTGTAACCAGTGAACTCTTATCCTACAAGTCTTTCCACCACCTCCTCACCCGCAACCCTGGCAGAAGCAGCCCCTCTTTCATCTGTCTCCATAACATGTTGAAGACCGAATCGTGGGAATTTGAGGGGAAGGCCCCTCTGGGCATTGGTGCTCTCTGCTGGAGGGTGAGGGCTGGCTGCCTCTGGGGCAGCACTGTGGAAGGAGGATGAGAAGACATATAGACCTCTCCTGGGCTGAACTGTGTCCATCTGCGAAATTCTTATTTTGAAGTCCGAACCCATAGCATCTCAGAATGTGACTGTATTTGGAGATAAGGCCTTTAAAAAGGTGATTAAGTTAAAACGAGGCCATTAGAGTGGGCCCTAATTGAATCTTACTGGTGACCTTATAAGAAGGGGAAATTTGGGCACACGGAGAGACTCCAGAGGTGCAGTGTGTGCAGGGGAGGCATCTGCAAGCCAAGGAAAGAATCCTTAGAAGAAACTAAACTTGTTGACACCTTGATCTTTGAACTCTGGCCCCTAGAACCATGAGAAATAAATTCCTGTTGTTATGGCAGCCCCAACAAACTAATATAAGCACCCGCTGAGTTGCAGAAGGGGGCAACATGGGGACAAAATAGAAAGAGATTCCAATGGGGGTCTACAGGATGTTCTTGGCAGGAAGTAAATTGATAAGGAATATCCTGGGTGACACACCAATGATTGCCAAATCCAGGCTTACTGCTTGAGCTCCAAATCCTATTTTCACCTGCCTACTGGACATTTGCACTTGGATATCAAATAGCTATCTCAAACTTGAGCTGTCTCTATTTCTCTCTCTACTCGAACCTGAACTTCCTTCTGCATTTTCTCTCTCCCCAAATAGCACTATCTTCTGTCTACATATAAATGCGGAAATGTAGGAGTTATTCTAGACTCTTCCTCACCCTTATTCTTATGTTTACTCAATTAATCAGTCACCAAGACCTGTTGATTTTATCACCTAAATATATATTAAAAATGCCCTCTTCTCTCTTTTTATTGCTACCTCCTTACTTAGGGCTTTTTAAAATTTACTACTTTTTATTCATTTATTTAACAAAATTTTGGGGTGCCTATTATGTTCCAGTCACTGGACATGGCACTAGGGATACAATGATAGAGTAGACACATTCCTGCCTACACAGAGGATGTAGTCTAGGTGGGGAAACAAGCACACAGATGTATAATTATAATGCATCAGTCATTACCCCACAGGTATTGTCCACTGAGCACACCCCCAGAAATGCCTTGCATGCAAGTTGGCCTCAGTGTCTGTCCCCTAGGGAACCTAACTATGATCATTTCCTAGCGCCATTACTCAGTCGCTGATAGCCGACACAGAATTTTCATCAATGCCTCAGGTCCACTAAGTTCTGTTTCTGTATCTTTGCAAGGGCAAATAGAGGGAGTATTTAGATCCAGTTTGATGCTAGATTTGGCACTGCCTACAGAAGCCTCCATTCTGACCCCTTCTGGTCTATCATCCACACTGCAGCCAGCATGATGGAGCCAATTGGCAAATCTCATTATGTAATCCCCCTGCTTAGAAGCACTGACTGTCTGCCAATTTCTCCCCAATCAAGTCTAAATTTCCCAGGCTCAGGAAGGCTTTGCAAGTAAGTTACATCTAAGTTAAGATTCTAGCATGAGTAAAATGTCAACAAAGGAATAGGTGAGGTACATTCCCAGTGGGGGCGGGGGGGGGGGTAGGCACCCAAACAGCTCTTTAGCTCCGACTAGCAAGGCTGCCTCTCAGAACTGACCATGCCTCTTCTGGACCCAATTTATGCTACTCTGCTTGTCTTTGCCATATGTCTCCCACTCAGCTCTTAGAGCCTTGTTTGGACATACATCCTTGCCTCGACTAATTCCTGAAAGACAGACACGTTTGCTCTTGGTCTGGGCTTCTATTTCCTCCAGAAGCGGTCCCTTGTCTAAATCATGCTTGTTCCCACCTGGCAGCCAGGTCCTCTCACCTGACAGCCTCTCTGAAAGACACTTAGAATTTTGCATGGATGATGTAAGAACCTCAGCTCCATTACAGAAGCCCACCTAATGAATGGGTTTTAGCATGTACCTCAAATCTTATATTATTTTGAAGGCCTCACTGCTCTCTAGGCCTTAGCAAACTGGACAAGTGTGAGATAATTTCACTGTGGTTCAACATATTCCACATACCTGTGAAGACCAAGTTCTCAGAAGAGTCAGATTTACAAGCTATGTAGTACTGTGGACATGATGGGGAGGATTTTGCAAAGACAATCAAACTTCAAAACCTAAGAGGAGGGGCACTGAATGAAGAAGGAGGGGTACTGAAACACCAAATTGTTTTTTTAAAAAAAAAACAAGTCAGTACTTTTCAGTACTAAGGTCCAATTGTGACGATCACAGTTTGTATGTAAATAGCAGGTGTGTAGGGGACTTGAAACAGCCTCCTTTTTTTTTTTTTTAAAGATTTTATTTATTTATTTGAGAGAAAGAGAGCAAGAACGTGTGAGCAGGGGGAGCAAGGGAGACAAGTAGACTCTGCAAACTGAGCTCAGAGCTGGATGAAGGCTCGATCCCAGGACCCTGAGATCATGACCTGAGCAGAAACCAAGAGTCAGACGCTTAACCGACTGAGCCACCCGGGCGCCTCATACCTCCTTTCTTAATTACTGCCATTTTCCCCTGGATAGATTTATTTTCTTATTAATTTGCTACCTTCATCTTTTCGTATCTTTGGATTACATGGAAAGGGAGGAGGTGGGAGTGAAGCAATAGGGAGTGGTCTGTGGAATTTCATGACTAAATGCAGTTTCAAGGTGGGATTAAAAAAAGAGACATACTAGGGGCATATGGGTGGCTCAGTGGGTTAAGCGTCCGACTTTGATTTCGGCTCAGGTCATGATCTCAGGGTCCTGAGATTGAGCCACACGTCAGGCTCTGCACTGGGTGTGAAGCCTACTTAAGGTTCTCCCTCTCCCTCTCCCTCTACCACTCTAAAAAGAGAGAAGGACATACTATAGAAGGGAATTAAGTTTGACATTAAGAAGAGTTTCTGAGAATTCTGGGGTAAGAGGTTATAGAAGCAAGTTGCTATGTTTCTCGTGGATAATGGGATATTTGAGGAATCATTTAAAAATATCCAGAGATTTATGTTAGAAGGTAGGGAGTCAGGACAGAACCCTCTAGAAGGCCCCATAAAGATAACAAACAATGGAAGTCATATATAAATGCTTGTGGAATCTCCAATCATTGTCAAATATACCTTTAGTTACCGCCTGTCCCATACAGCCTTTGCTGTGTCACCAGCCTGGCCGCTTGTCAGCGATGACGTCATCTGACATGCGCGAGAAGTTCCTGAGACAGCCACTTCGCCCCCATTCACCTCTTCTTACCCTCCCTCCCTCACTCGTGGCCTGACTCTGCTCAGAGCACAGTCTTCTTGGTTCCGGACTTCCGGCCGCAGCTCCTGGCCAGGATCCTCTCAAGTGGCCCGGATGGGAGAGGCCGGCCCCGCCTCGCGCAGCGCCCGGATGGGAGAGGCCGGCCAGCGTTCCTTTGGTGGAGTACTCACGGCCCAGCCCCCTGTCGCTGATGCACGGGCTGCTGTTTTCCAACAAGTATAATCGGCACATGATGTCCTCTATCAGTTTCGGTGTGTATTACAGGGATTTGATGTTTTTTATTTTTTTATTTTTTAAATTATTTTTTTATTATTAAGATTTTATTTATTTATTTGAGACAGAGAGAATGAGAGAGAGAGAGCACATGAGAGGGGGGAGGGTCAGAGGCAGAAGCAGGGTCCCCGCCGAGCAGGGAGCCCGATGCGGGACTCGATCCAGGGACTCCAGGATCATGACCTGAGTCGAAGGCAGTCGCTTAACCAACTGAGCCACCCAGGCGCCCGGGATTTGATGTTTCTTAAAAGATTTTATTTATTTGACAGAGAGAGAGAGCGCACAAGCAGGGGGAGCGGCAGAGGGAGAGGGAGAAGCAGACTCCCCGCTGAGCAGGGAGTCGGATGCGGGGCTCGATCCCAGGACCCTGAGCCGAAGGCAGAAGCTTAACGACTGAGCCACCCAGGCGCCCCTGGATTTTATATTTTTATACACTAGGAAGTGATCCCCATGATAACTCTGATCACCATCTGTCACCATACAGAGTTATTACAATATTATTGATTATATTCCCTACGCTTTACGTTACAACCCCGTGCTTTATTTAAACCATATGCACCCGAGTCCTGAGAACTTCCAAAACCTCTCTTGGTGATCATTCTGGTTTGGCTTTTGAAACCCACCCGGGCAGTTTGCTACGAACGGATTCTCACTGGAGGCTAAACGTCTGCTCCTCACTGGCACCAGGCAAATGCCAGGTGTAGCTGGTTGGGCTCAGGTGGCCTATTTGGAGTGTCTGTTCCTAGAGCACCTGGTAACCACATCTCCGCCAAGAGTCCTGAAGACTTGCCGACATTCCCTTAGCTTGGGGAGGCTTGGCAGTGGGGGATGGATGGACTGCAGGGAGGGGACTGATCAGTGCCTTCTGCTGGTGCGAGAGCTGTGGGAGCAGCTGTAGAAGACTCCCTGGCCAGGAGATGACGTCATGTTGCTTGACGGTCCCCTGCAAGGCCTCCTTACTAAGCAGGCCCCAGGGCCAGGGCTGGGCAGCGTGTGTGGGAAAGCTGGGTCTTACACAGGCTCCGTGTCTTCTCCAGCTCAGGACTTACCCTCGGTCTCTGTGGCAGAGGTCCCCAAGAAAGTGAGGCCGTTTTGTGCAAAATACTTGTTTGAGGCTTTAGCCACTAGAGGGCAGACACTTTTTCGGCAGTTACCTGACTATGGCTAAGATGGTAGTCCTTTTCCTTTTTGTATTTGAATGGGAATATATTCCATCTACAAAAAGTGCCCATAAGCTTTCTCTCTTTTCTTCCTCCTCTCCACCTCCCCCCAGTAAATTTGATAGATATTCTCAATCAGATTGACTGAATCGATAGAAGGGACTGAGTGGTTTTATATTCAAAAACGTTCTTGCAGTCTACAGAGCCTCAGGCTCTAGAAATTCACATCTCAGGCCCACCCCATGTGGGCTCGGTGGGTGGGCAGTGTTGGTTTGTGTGAATTCTGCAGTTTGGAGAAGGCAGCTTCCTGCTCTTGGTCCCCGCCCAGACACCTCCGTCTTGATATATCAGGAGCACAGGGGGCTGTGGACAAATCCATGAGTTTCCTGGGATAAAGATTTTTATCACAGCCTGAGGCGAGGGATTATAGGCTGTTGCTGGAGGAAGCAGGCCAGGGAAAGAGGCTGCTCTGCATTCTCCCTTTCTCCTGCCCGTCTGAGAACCAACCACCCAGACTGTCTTTCCCTCTTCATCTAACACCTGCTTCTTCATCAAGAAGCCCTTCTTCTGGGGAGCTCTTGGCTGTGGCCCTCTCCCTCCCTCCGGCTTACTCATAGGAGTCTGATGAGTTCTTTGGGGTATACGGAGAGAATCTGTATGGGTATTGAATCCAAAATGGAATTTCCTCTGCTTGGAGGGCCAGTCCTGGTGTTAGGATCTGCACTAGACATCACTGATCATTAAAAGGGATTTAGGTAATTCCCGAAATCAAATTCCTTTCAGATCATTTGTTACAAATGAAGACCCAGTGAGAAACAATGGGAGGGGTGGGGAGAGAGCCCAGGGCCTCTGGAAAGCAGAGAAAACCCTCCTCCAGGGTTAGTGTGCCCTTGGGTTTCTGGGCAAAGGACTCTAGGACTGCACAGGCCCCACTCCGGCTACACAGCTTCCTGTCAGTTCCTCAGACTCAGAGATACACAGACCACAGGTGGAAGAGCACAGAACACACTGGTCCAAAACTTTCTCACGTGAGAAGAAGCTGAGAGCCACAGAAGTGACCTCAGCTTCAGAGGCAGGGGCAAAGCCCTGGACCGTGGGTCCCTTACATCATGCTACCTCTTGGTCCTTGCTCAGTGTTCCTGATCCTTGAACAACAACAGCTAACCTTGAACACCATGGGCTTGAACTGGGTGGGTCCACTTATACGTGGGCTTTTTACACTGTGGTACGGTAAATGTATTTTCTCTTCCTTATGATTTTCCTGATAACATTTTCTTTTCTCTGGTTTATTTCATTGTAAGAATAAAGTATATAATACATATAACATTCAAAATATATTAATCAACTACTTACGTTATTGGTAAGGCCTGTCGTCAACAGTCGGCTACTAGGAGTTAAAGTTGGGTTTCGGCTGTGTGGGGGTGTCATTGTCCTTACCCCCCGCATTGTTCAAGGGTCCATTGTATTACACATGAATGGCGATCTTTCCCCAAAGATGGTAGCCTGACAAACCCTACACGTGATGCTGTGGTCTCTGACACGATCCTTTCTTGAACCCACATATTGTGGCCCTTGAGAGGTGCCATCATCTGCAGTGATGCTTTTTCCTGGCTGAAGACTGGCTTATGGAGGTGAGTGTCATGTAGACTCTTGGATAATATGAGAGTAGAGAGCTGCTATGACCGAGGGTCATGGGTATCTAAGGAGGTAAGAGGCTTTGAAAGAACTGGGCTACTTGTGCTAGGTGGGCAAGTGCACTCATGAAGCCTTGCCTTAGCTCTGGTATTTCTGTGCAGCAATTTCTCAAAGACCCAGAGAGCTCTTTGTTACAGAGATGTCAAGGTCAAGTCTCCCAGCTCTGCAGGGGGCCATGTTCTCTTCAATCATTTTCTTCTGCCTAGGAGGGACAGGAAGCTCTGTACTAGCCTCTTCTGAATGCTCCCGCACAATAATTGTATTTGTGCTGGTGTGTGTGTGCACATATACAGTGGGGACCCAGAGCACCATGGGGTACAGTAGGGATCCCGAGCACACGAAGGAAAAGGCTGAGTGAAGGCAGAAAATCCCGTGTCATGTTTCTGTTGTATGCTTGAGCTCTTTGACGATTGCCAAAGTCCTCCTAAGCCCAGAAGAATGGGAGCCACCAGGGCACCACTCTTCCTCTCTCAGGTATGTCTAATCTGATTGCACTAGGGACTGACAAGGGTCTGGGCAGGAATCCTAGAGGACCAGGGTGTATTAGGAAGGTGAGGCCTGGGAGTTAGTGTTGGTCAGTGACGGGGTAGATCCTCAGCCTCACCCACCACAGGGCAGGGCCCTCTCCAACCAGCACTCTGCTAGGAGGTAGCCAATTTGAGATCCTTCTGCATCTTATAGGGCCAGCTGGTCTCTAACCACTGCTTCTGTCCACCAGAAAAAGGCAAATGTTTTACAGTTAGAACCAAAGCGGCGAGATCACGCACTAGAATAGTTTTAAGTGGCGGGTAAAAGTTTAGTTAACCTTTCTTCCTGGTCCTTAACCCCCACATAATTATAGCTTCAAGCCTGAAATCTGCCTTTCCCAAACTAGTGATTTTACATTGTCCCCTGGAGCAAAGAAGGTCATGAATTCTTCCCTCATTTATACAAACGCCTTCCTCCACGAGGACCCACCCTCCTCATGGAAACATGAGGAGACATAAAGACCATGCTGAGGTTTCCTGAGCCTGCCCAAGCAGACTCTCGCTTCTTCCGAACTAGAAAGGAACCGAGGGTTTGTGGGTCCCATTGAGGCTTGGCACACAGGAACTTACAGTCCTTAAGAAGGCGCCCACGGCAGCTACTTCTCCACGGGAAGGGAAATGACAGAGTAGAGCTGTTCAGCCAAATGTCAATATCTGGCCTATCAGATCTAATAAATGCTTGAATGGTTTACCTAAGTTTTCTGGTTTTGTGGGACTCTTTAAAGTCACAGATATACCCTTTGGATTTCTTTTAAGTCCATTGTTTACATTGTTTGAAATTCCATCTTTATTCCCCTTAAAAATCTAAGATCAATAAATTTGAAAATGTAGAAAAAAATTCAGAACACTGCACTTGGGCTGGCTCTAGATGATGGGGGCCCCCACTCCCCTGCACGCGCAAGCACACACACACACACACACACAGTGGTTGTCCTTGTTATTCTGTTTGGTGACATGGTACATTCTTCCTTGCTTTGCATTTTTGGGGACCAAAGGGCCACCTGTCAGATTGGGGAGAATCAAAACCAAGTGGCAGTTGCTGCCCAAATGGCATTATCCCACCCCAGAAGCCCCAGAGGTTTTGTCAGAGTTGCTAAGTGGACTGCTACTGCAAGGTCTGAGACTCACTGGGCCAGGACTCGCGGAGGTGGGGCCCGCAGGGGTTAAGAGCCCAATTTCGGGCCAGGGATCCACCCAGGCAGCTTCCTCCCGCCAACCCTACAAGACCAGTGGCACCTCAACGTGCCTTTCAAGTGTGGAAAACACTGGAAGGCAAAGTTTACACGTCTTCTGGTTCATTCTACTCAAACAAATACAATTTTTTCGAAACCTACCAGTGCTGTTCAACATAAGGTTTCACTTAACTTCACAGAGAGCAAGGTAAAACCAATACCTACTTTGGAAAAATATTTGCTTTGGTCGAAGTACTTTCTTTTTTTTTTTTTAAGGTTTTATTTATTTATTTGAGAGAGAGAGAATGAGAGAGAACACGTGAGAGGGGATAGAGTCGGAGGGCAAAGCAGACTCCCTGCCGAGCAGGGAGCCCGATGTGGGACTCGATCCCGGGACTCCAGGATCATGACCTGAGCCGAAGGCAGTCGCTTAACCAACTGAGCCACCCAGGCGCCCGGTCGAAGTACTTTCAACCCCAGAGTTCTAATTTGAAAAGGAGCACACAACAGCTCCTCCTCCTTTTTAAAGAGAGCCAAGACATACTGTTTCTCTCCATGGGGCTTGGCCCAGGGCTGCCCGCGTCTTAGTCTCAATAAGACATTTTTGTATTTGCTCTTTGCATCCAGAAAACACTGACCATAACTGAAAAATAGTACCCATAATGTTGACCATAACGCAGACTTGCCGCTTGGTTAGGGAAGTTCATGAATGTTGCTGGAGCCAGCAGGCCCAGTGAGTCCTTAGCCGAGCTCCCGTGGGAGTTGGTACACATGCAGACAGGGCTGGCACATTTGTTTCCCTTTAAAAAACGAACAGTTTACAGCATTGCTTTTCTTCACTGGGTTCTTCTCTTGCTTGAACATTCTAGCACACTTTTAAGGTAATGATTGTTGGAAACTTTATATTTGAAATCTCTGATTCAGTTCTAAAAACTTCTGAGGGGGAAATACATTTAAAAAATCATTACTCTTTTAAAATGAAGATAAAAAACTTGTTTCTGGGGCGCCCGGGTGGCTCAGTCGGTTAAGCGGCTGCCTTCGGCTCAGGTCATGATTCCAGGGTCCTGGGATCCAATCTGGCATTGGGCTCCTTGCTCAGCGGGGACTCTGCTTCTCCCTCTTCCTCTGCCCCTCCCTCACACCTCGCTCTTGCTCTCTCTCTCAAATAAATAAATAAATAAATAAATTTTTAAAACCCCACTTGTTTCTGGAAGGTTTATTTACCAGTTTACATAGTCCATAAGCTCATCTGTGAAGCCCTGAACGTAAGTATCTTCAGGTATTTATTATTCTCTGACAGCTTTGAGTTTGGTAAATTAGAGAAATTGCCCCTCTTTGATAAGTTCCAATCCGGATACTGCAGTCATGCAAAAAGAATTTTATCTAAATTGTGCTAAAATCAGTGTCTTCAGATGATGTTCACTTGATAAGAAAAACTATTAGTATTACTCTGTCAGATGCTAGTTTGGAAATAGCTTTAATGCAATTGATAATTACTGGACTAATAGCTACAATAAATTTAGTATTGAGCCAAGAAGACAGTAATTTTTTTTTTTTTTTTTACTACCTTTACTGTTTGGAATAACAGTTGAATTTTCAAAAAGTAAAGAAAAAGCAATACCATGTGTTATAAACTGTAAGATGCAGTGGTGTTTATCATCGATAACCTTCTTACTGTTAAATATACTTTTTTAACAGTCTGGCAACGCTCTTCCAGCCTTCATGAAGAAATCTATCCTATGATGGAGTTTAGCAATGACATAAGGGGACAGCCTTTGTGGCCCATGTCCCTTTGGCTTAGAGATGAAGGGAGAGGAAAGCATCCAACTTAAGCTTTTGAGCTTTCTGTAGAATGATGTCATATTTTTCTTCCAAAGTTCCTTGTGACATTGTAAGTTCTGTATCAGTGATAACCAGTTGCTTCTCTTTAGATTTTGCTCTATGCCAGTGTCCATGGATAGCCCTTCCCGCTCTCCCCCTTATACCTGCCCCCACTCACCCCACCCGTGTGCAGGTTAAGCATTGCATGTGCTTTTCAAGTGACAGCTATCCAGGAAGCCCTCTGACTCAGTGTCACCTCCCTCTCCACTCAGCCCCTGCTATTTCCAAAGTAGCCCTAGTGAGCCACACCTGCTCAGATTCCATTCTTGTGTAATCCCTTCCCCCAAATCTAGGCTGGCCTGATGCGATGACTTGCTCGTGACCAGCAGTGTGTGGCAGGGATGACTCTGTTACTTGGAAGGTTATTTAGAAGAATCGTGCAGCATCTACTGGGACCACTTGCAATGCTGGCTCTGGGGGAAGCCAGTGCTATGCAAACAGTCTGACTGCCTTGAGACCTCCATGTTGTGAGGAAGCCCAAGCTAATCCTGTGGCGAGAGATGCCCAACCAGCATCCGGCTGTTCCAGTCATTCCAGAGAAGGAGCCAGACGTGTGAGTGACAAATCCATCAGGAATATTCTACCCTGTGAGGCATTCAGATGCAGCCTTAGCTGCCATCTGAGAGCAGCCACGAGACTCCAAGAGAGAGCAACCACCTAAGCCCAGCCAACCCACATAACCATGAAGGATGATAACTTTCCCTCTAAATCAGCAAGCTCTGTAGTGCTTGTTGTGCAGCAACAGATACCCGCAACATCCACAGGCGCACGACAGGATGGCCATGAAGAGAGCTTTCCGTGTCTGTCTTTGGTCAGTGTCCTTGGCTTAAGTATGAGAACATGCAAGACTTTCTTCTTTTCATAGAAATTTAGTTCTATTGGTAGTCATGAGGACTAAGTCATTCCATTTAGAGCCATGATGTTGGAGCATTTTGAAAACTCTAGAAACCACACTATAGAAACCACTCCTGCCCTTCTCTCCCTTATTCCTCCTCTGGTCATGCAGCAGTGTACTTCCTGGACATCATATCACCCGCTAAATGTGCCCAGTGTGCTGGTGGGGAGATGCTTTGGCAGCTACATGCATCCAAGGCAGATCAGCTTGAAGACAAAGGCAGCGAGAGGAAGGGGCTGAGAATCCGTGCCAGGTGGGTGGGGGAGACACTTGGCCTCTCCCATCTCTTGACACCAGCTCTCCCCAAGGTAACTTTTCCTAAGATCTGACCCTCTCACTGCCATTTCCATTTTTTCAAGGCATGTTAATTTCCTTCTCCATTCTGGGAAAGATGTTGGAGAACCCCCTTCCCCCCCAAGTTCAATGAGACAAGGTTGGAATTTTTCAAAAGGAACATTTACTAGGAAACTAAAGGGAAACCAAACAGAATGCAAGAAAACAGAGACAGAGTTGCAGATGGGCTCAGGGAGTTCAAATTCAAAAGCAGCTTCTGGCCACAGCTGGACTGGCTGGGCAAAGCTTTCTAGACACAAAGCCACCTGCCTGCCACGCAGACAGGCTTCTTTGCCTGCTGGCCCCTGTAAAGCCACCTTCCGTTTTGTACAAACCCGCCAGTAACAGACTCAGTAGTACCCAGGGCTGCTAGCTCTCTGGGCAGGAAGATCTTTGGGGGGTTGGGCGGGGGCGGGGGCAACAGTAGGCACAGCTGCCCCAGGATCTCCTACCCAGGCTCTCAGGGCCAAGTTTATTGGAATGGCTGCCTGATACCTATGGGGGCCAGTCCGGTTTCTCTGGGACCATTCTTCTGGGCTCATCTGCCTGGCTCTAGAGACAGTATTTCTGCTGGCTATCCTGCTGGCACATGTCCTTCACGCTTTGGTTCGAAACACTGGTACGGTGGAGGATGTCTGACAGGGGAGGAACAGGCAGGGTGGAACTTTGGGCAAGGAAAGTCGTATTCTTCTCACATCATCGGACGTCGGCAGAACCTTGGCTTCTCTTTGGATCCTGGTGGTTGAAAGCCAATCAGAGATGGAAATGGACTAGGCAGGCTGGGGAACGCGGGAAGCTGGAGTGTAGTAACACTGCCTCACACAACCGAAGGCCTCTTTCCTTTTCAGATGTGAGATCAGGGTCGAGTGTCTTACACCAGGCAGCTGCGGCAATAAGAACTTTCTGAAGACATGCAATGATCCTGCTTCCACCCACGCAGTCCCACAGTGAAGTGTTAATTCAAATGAAGACAATGAGCTTCCCAGGACATTATCTTGGAGAAGTGGTGCAATGTGTGCTTGGGGCACCTTGCACCCATAATGGGAGAGAGAGGGCCACTAGGTAACGGCCACCCCTCTTTCCCCGCCCCAAGGGACGCTAAGGCCTTTGGTTTCCTTTGTATGGAGGCAGAGGCGATGAGGATGAGGAGCAGAGCCGGCGGTGGGCTGGCTGATGTGGTCACAGAGGAAGCTGAGTAATGAATGCGATACCCGGGGAGAGCCCTTGACCTTCACTCTTGTAGGTATCTCCGTTCCCCAAGTGCTGTGAAAGTGATATATGTGTCTGGAAGTGAAAGGAAGCCTGTCTGTGGCTGCCCAGGGCTAATGCCTCCAGGCTGTTGCATATGGAAATACCCCAGAGAGCACGCAGGCAGGCCGAGAAGACCCCAAAGTGGTGCCTTCCTCAGGGGGAGGGTTGTGTTACCTCTCCGTCAACTTATCTCACACAATGGTACACCTGCAGCTGTTCCCCAGTGGACAGCTATGCCTGAAAAAGGGTATTCCAGAACGCTTATGCCATTGAGACGCATGCCTCTCTAACATAGATGGCAAGTAACTTTCATTCTAATGTCAACACCAGTTGCCAGGAAGTGGCTGCTGGCCATCTAGAAAATACTGTCTGAGATTCTGACTCCTCAGAATCTGGGTTTAGCACAAGAAAGGGTTATGATCAACCGGTCCTCTCTGCCATGTGCATGGGAGGGGGCAGTGAATTTGCTGTGAATCAGCCCTCCTTGCACCAGATTTTCTCCAGGGGAATAGCCTGCGTATCCTCTTACTCTCCTGGGGCTATTCCTTGCAAAGCTGGGGCACTTCCTGGGGTAACATGATTTTCTGAAGACAGTTATCAGCTCAAAGGTAGTCCAGTGTCAATTAGATCCGCTGCCTATTTAGCACCTGGATACACTTTTAAATATTCTGTCCTTCCAGGGCATTCAAGCAAATAACATCGTGTCAGAGTGACGTTGCCAGGGCAGGAGCTATGACCCCATCACCAAGGGCCTCACGTTAATCACAAAGAGTCCTAGCGCTCTAGGGTACTCTTAGTATTCTCACTACGTCACGTGGTTTCTTCCATAGTCCGATCTTGGTTCTTGGCCATGGCAGTCGTGCTTCCCCCATAGCACACCACCTTAGGCCACTGAAAGATGGCCAGACCATTCATATTCACCAAACCTAATTCAGAAAGAGGGCCAGTTATTGCTGTGGTTACAGCTCAGCATTTGGTCACTGGAGTCGTCCAGGTGTTGTATGGGAAAAGTTACTTAAGATCTTTGTAAGGTGGTTGTCCCACTGTGTCCTTGGCACAAAACAATCCTCTTACCAATAGTCATCGTTTCTGTAGGAAGAAGAAACAAAAAGAATGCTTTGGTTTTCATCCATATACATATTTTTTATTTTTTTTTTAAATTGAAGTATAATTAACATACAGTGTTATTTTAGTCTTAGGTGTACAACACATTGATTCACAGTTCTATACGTTATTCAGTGCTCACCAGGATGAGTGTAGTCACCATCTGTCACCATACAATGTTATTATAATATTATGGACTATATTCCCTATGCTGTACTTTTCATCTCCACGACTTATTTATTTTATAACTGGAAGTTTGTATCTCTTAATCCCCTTTATCTATTTCACCCATCACCCATTGCTTCCCCTCTGACAACCACCAATTTGTTCTCTGTATTTAAGAGTCTTTTTTTTACTTGTTTATTCATATTTTTTGTTTTTTAGATTCCACATATAAGTAAAATCATATGGTATTTGTCTTTCTCTGCCTGACTTAATTTCACTTTGCATAATGCTTTCTAGGTCCTCCATGTTGTCACAAATGGCAATATCTCACTCTTTTTTATGGTTGAATAATATTCCATCAAGTATGTGTGTGTATGTGTGTGTGTGTGTATACCCACACACACATACACACCTATACCACACTTGAGCTGCTTCCATAACTTGGCTATTGTAAATAATGCTACAATAAGCATAGGGATACATATATCTTTTCAAATTAAGTGTTTTCGTTTTTCTTTGGAATTTTGGAATTTTCTTTGGAGTTTAGTGGAATTACTGAATCATATGGTATTTCTATTTTTAATTTTTTGAGGAACCACCATACTGTTTTCCACAGTGGCTGCACCAGTTTGCATTCCTACCTACAGTGCACGAGGGTTCCTTTTTCTCCACATCCTCACCAACACGTTATTTCTTGTGTTTTTGATTCTAGCCATTCTGACAGGTGTAAAGCGGTATTACACTATGGTTTTGATTTGCATTTTCCTGATGATAAGTGATATTGAGCATCCTTTCATATGTCTGTTGGCCATCTGTATGTCTTCTTTGGAAAATGTCTATTCGGGTCCTCTGCTCGTTTTGTAATAGGATTATTTGTGGGGGTTTTTTGGTGTTGAGTTATAGAAGTTCTCTATATATTTTGCATATTAACCTTTTTTTTGGATATATCATTTGTAAATATCTTCTCCCATTCTGTAGGTTGCCTTTTGTTTTGTTGATGGTTTCCTTCACTGTTCAAAAACTTTTTACTTAGGTGTAGTACCAATAGTTTTTGCTTTTGTTTCCCTTGCCTGAGGAGACATACCTAGAAAAATGTTGCTAAGGCCAATGTCAAAGAAATTGCTGCCTATGTTTTCTTCTAAAATTTTATGGTTTCAGGTCTCACATTTAGGTCTTTAATTCATTTTGAGTTTATTTTTGTGTATGGTGTAAGAAAATGGTCCAGTTTCATTTTTTTGCATGTAGCTGTCCAGTTTTCCCAGCATTCATTTATTGGAGTGACTGTCTTTTCCCCATTGTATATTCTTGCCTCCTTTGTCATAGATTAAGTGACCAGATAAGCATGAGTTTATTTCTGGGCTTTCTATTCTGTTCCATTGATCTATGTGTCTATTTTTGTGTCAGTACCATACCTTTTGGGGCTTAAAGGGAACATACCTCCACATAATAAAGGCCATATATGACAAACTCACAGTTAACATGATACTCAGTGGTGAAAAACAGAGAGCTTTTCCTCTAAGATTAGAAAAAGAATGTCCACTCTCACCACTTTTATTCAACATAGTAAGAAAGTCCTGCTGTAGCAATCAGAAAAAAAGATATAAAAGGGGGCCCCTGGGAGGCTCAGTCAGTTAAGCATCTGTCTTCAGGTCAGGTCATGATCCCAGGGTCCTAGGATCGAGCCCCGCGTCAGGCTCCCTGCTCAACGGGGAGCCTGCTTCTCCCTCTCCTGCTCCCCCAGCTTGTGCTCTCTCTCTCTCTGTCAAATAAATAAATAAAATCTTTAAAAAAATATAAAAGGAAGACAAATTTGTACGAAAGAAGTAAAACTTTCACTATTTGCAGATGACATGATATCATGTATAGAAAACCCTAGGCTCTACTAAAAAACTATTAGAACTGATAAATGAATTCAGTAAAGCTGTAAGATACAAAATTAATATACAAAAATCTGTTGCATTTCTATACACTAATAAGACAGTAGCAGAAAGAGAAATTAAGAAAACAATCCCCTTACAGTTACACCAAAAAGAATAAAAGATCCAGCAGTAATTGCGACCAAGGAGGTAAAGACCCGCACTCTGAAAACTAAAGCACTGATGAAAGAAACTGAAGACAACACAAACAAATGGAAAGATATCCCAATGCTCATGGACTGGAAGAATTAATATTGTTAAAATGTCTATACCACCTCAAACCATCTACAGATTCAGTACAATCAAAATACCAATAACATTTTTCATTGAACTAGAATGAATATATACTAAAATTTGTATGAAACCATGGAAGACCCCGAATAGCTAAAGTAATCTCGAAAAAGAAGAACGAAGCTGGAGGTATCAGAATTCCAGGTCTCAAGCTATACTACAAAGCTGTAGTCATCATTCATGTATTTTTAATGTGTACCAAACAAGTGCCAGGCACCGTGATAGATGCTGGGGACACAGAGTATCCCCGAGATGCTGGGGACACCACGAGTAAGACACATACCCCACTTTCAAAGGGCTTACAGGGGGAGAAGTTACAAGGTGAGAAGGTGAGTAAGAGAGGTGTGCAGAGAATGCGTAGGAGCAAAGAAGGACGAGGGGATTGAGGAGGTCTACGGAGAGGATTCTGAAAGGTAAGTCAAGCTGGGGCATTTAGGCTGAAGGGGAGTCCATCAGGAGAGAAGGAGGGAAGGCCACTTGGGGCAGAGGAAAGAGCCCATACAAAGACACAAAGGCAGACGAGGTGTATAGCCCACTGGAGGAACAGGCAGACTTTGGTGTGAGGAGTAGAGGGGGAGGAAGTAAGGCTGGGGAGTGGAGTGGGGTGTCTGTGTGGTGCATCATCCATTCCTGGTTTTCAAGCTGTGAAGGATGGGCTCTTTCAGTGGAGCCCAGACTTAGAACAGCAGGATCTCTCCTGTTTCACACTCAGTGCAGCATCGATTTAATTTAAACTCAGGGCATGTTCCAAAACAGATTAAGGGTATTAATGCTGCTGGCCCAGAGAGAAAACCAGAGTCACTCCCAAGGACACAGCAATAACGAAATAGATACATATTAACTACGGGAGAGCCACAAACATTCTGAAACTGGAATATATAGACTGCATTTCACGGATCTAGTGTTCACATGTGAGGCTCTAACTTAGAGCAGACGGACAGCCATGTCTGGCTTAACCCTCGACTCTGAAGTGTGCCCCTGGCTGTGGGCATACCCGTACCCCTGGGAAAGGGATGTTCCTTTCTGAGTCTAGAAGGAAAATGTGAATGGGTATTTGTCTTATATTGTGATTCAAAACAACCTTCCCAGACCAGCTGATGCTCTGAAGCACTCTATGAAGGGCTCTCCTTCCCAGCCCACCACCCCCATCCGGCAGGATCTTCCCAGAGCCCCTTCTCTCAGCAGTGAGACCCCTATCTACAGGACAGCTTGCCAGTCCCTGAGGCCTTCTTGTCTGGGAAGGCAAACTGTCAACCGGCTTAACCCCACCAGAGTTGGTTGTGCTGCTATTAGCCAACTAGGCCATGTACCATATTCCTTCAGTGTTTGAGTGTGTATTATGTGCCAGGCACCAGGACAGGAACTTTACAAATCCTTAAAAGGACCCTAGAAAGAACCTATGAGGTTCTTTACTGGCGGACACAAAGATACAGAAAGATTAATTTGCCCAAAGTCACACTGTTACTAAGTGTCAGAGCTGGGATTTGAACTCAAGGCTTCTAATTCAAAGCCTATGCTTCAGCAATGACATCATTCCTGAAATTCACTCTGTAAGTCCCGTCTACACATCTGAGCTTCTGCCTTGGTTTTCCAGGTACTCTAAATCAGATGAAGGAACTTTAAGAAACCCTACTCTGAGTCAGGAGCATGCAGTGGGTGCCACAGTCCACTCATGGCTTCTGACTTTATCATTCCATTTCTCTGGACTCCGCTGGCTAGTGACCTGTGTGTGTGCTTCCTTTGCCCCCTGAGCTCTAGGCACAACCTCAATCTTCCCTGTTCTGACCTTAGTTTCTTCTTTCCATTTGAGCAGGCCCTTGACACTGCTTTGGGGAGAGCTCTCCCCAAGTTCCCAGCCTCAGGGACCACCTCTGTACCTGGTGTGTTATGGCCTTATCTGAAGCCTGCTTGGAGGGCTGGGCTGGGACTCTAGCCAATCTTTTACCAGTCTCCACACCCAGGGCTACCATTAGCAGAGACCATGCTGCCAGGGGCCAAATTATAGTACAGCTCTGACTTGACCTCCGTAGCTGGGTTTTGCTCACCTGGGGAGTTTCCTTGTGCATGCAATTAGCTGGAATCAAACTCAGTCCCTGGGAATACTGTGGAGGGGCCTATTCTCTTCTTCTTTAGCTGGGTCTCGCTCTTCTTTAGCTGGGTTTATTTTCCGGGCTCTGATCCTGGCTGGTCCCAGTATCCTTTGTGTTCCTACTCTGGACAGTGCCACAAAGGCCCCAGAATGTTTTTGGCCTGCCAGCCCACAAGAGGACAGGATAAAGGTGTTTCCAGGTCTGGCGGAATGGTAGGGTCGTCTCTACCAGGGGCCTTTCAAGAGAAGCTTCTTGGAAATGAACTTCTCCTAGGGCAAGTCAGCTCTACAATTCAGTTGGGAAAAAAGCAGTTGTTACGGGAGAAGGGCAACTCTGAATGTGGCCTGGGTGAAGTGTGCTGTGGCCCAACCCCTTCCGCCTTCTGTCGGGGGGAAAGCCTGGAAAAACTCAGCCAAAGAAAACAAAATAAGCAAATCACAACACCTTTCCAAACTCTTACCACCGAATGGGCCGCTTCCCAAGATTTCTGTAAACTGAGGTGTAAGGAAAGACTTTTGCAGAGTTCAGAAGAGCACTGACCCAGTAAGGTTTTGGTGGGGAGACGGGGTGGTAGAGACCAGAGACAGCAATGGTGGTGCCAACACTGGTGGCCAGGAGGCTGGCCTAACTGGTTCCAGGGCTGGCACCAGGCCCACCTCACGGGGCAGAAGCGGCAGCGTCCTTGTTATCTGACCGGTGGCCTCCCCGGCAGCACCAGGGCTTTGGAAGGCATCAGGAACTTCAGTGGCATCGATAGGAAGTAGCGGTTACAATCTTATCAGAACAGAGGGGAACTGAAGTGAATTCAGTTGTCCCAAGACATACAGATCCCATTTGAATTGAATTGACTTGAAACCAAAGATGAGAACAATCTCAATGAAAACTGTCATGTGAAGTGAACTTTTGATCACAGAAATGACAGCTGATGTGAGACAGGCCATTGAAACTGACCCCAAATTAAGAACATGAAAAGACTGGGTGGATCATTAGATAATATCTTCCCGCGAATTTGAAAATGGGTTTTGATCACAGGAAGTATCTGAGGGCTTTGAACTAAGAAGTTTGTCAGAAATTGAAGTGACTCATTACATGATTCAGTCTTACATGGGCTCATTATGGTTATCCTCGTGTTTCAAATTTTTATTTAAAAACCATACAAATCTCGTGATTTTGTTGACTATTACTTAACCCTGCTTTGCAAAATGTATGAGGAAACCTCATGCCCCCCCCTGCTTAGAATCTGATTAGCTTCTTTCTTCTTTCCCCAAAGAGGGCATTTTTGTTCTTCATGGCCTCTCACCCGTTTAAGAATCGTGTTAAAGAAGTGTGAATGTGACTGTACTCTCAGCCAGGGACTGGGGCGACAGCTGGAAAAGGAGAGTCCACTTGGGTAATAGCCACTCTTTGTGGAGCACTCAAGCACTCTGCTCTATCCTAAGAGCTCTGCAGAGCTGATCTTCAATGCTCACCTGGACCCTCTGTGATGGATACTACAATCACATTTTTACAGAGGTAAATGAGTCCAAGAAAGGCCAAATAATAAAGGTAGTGAATGGCAGAGCCAGCATCTGCCATTGTGTGTTTATGGTTCCAAATGTATGCTCTTGAGTACCATGCCCAGCATGGCAAGTTATTGTCCGCGCTACCCCACCAAAATGCCAACTCCCTCACAGCACCTTTCTAAAAAGGATTTTCAATTCAGAGAGTAACTTTTTTTTTTTTTTTAAAGATTTTATTTATTTATCTGAGAGAGAGAATGGGAGACAGAGCATGAGAGGGAGGAGGGTCAGAGGGAGAAGCAGACTCCCTGCCGAGCAGGGAGCCCGATGCGGGACTCGATCCCGGGACTCCAGGATCATGACCTGAGCTGAAGGCAGTTGCTTAACCAACTGAGCCACCCAGGCGCCCCCAGAGAGTAACTTTGAACATTCCAGACTTTGTAGGAAAGTGCACTAAGACCCGCTGTCAAGTCAAGCTTCAGGGGAAAGGCAGTGAGTGTTGGCATGTGTGACACGTACACTGTCCTGACAAGGTTCCTCAGAAACAAGCGAGAAGCAAGGGCTGGAAGTGACGTGTCATTAAAAAGGTACGCTACACGGGTGCTGTCAGAGTTTTCAGATGAGGGGACAAGTCAGGGAATTGTTGCATACCTGATGGAGTTGCATAGAGGATGTTTGGAGTTTGTTACTCCAAGTTTACAATGTGTTAACATTTATTCATTAATTCAGTCCGCAAACATTTGTTGAGCACCAGGCAAATGTGTGGACCATTAGAAACACAAAGATGACGGATGCACATCCTACTCTTGAAGAGCTTGCTGTTGTCAGTAAAGGACCAGAGAAACAGGACACTGAGCAAGAAAAGAGAGTAAATGAAGTCTCATTAAGAAGCCTGACCGTAGGGGCACCTGGGTGACTCAGTTGGTTAAGCATCTGCCTTCAGCTCAGGTCATGATCCCAGGGTCCTGGGACTGGGCTCCCTGCTCAGCAGAGTCTGCTTCTCCCTCTCCCTTCCCCTGCTGGTGTTCGCTCTCTCTCTCTCTCAAATAAATAAATAAAATCTTAAAAAAAAAAAAAAAAGCAGCTTGACTAGCTGCTCTGGGGTGGTGGTGGGGAGAAGCAGAGTGTGTATATGTGTGCATGCATGCTCCCACAGAATTCCATCTACCCAAATCAGGGAAGAAAAAGGAAAAAAAGTTATAAAAACAATTGGATCAGGGTGCAAGTTGATATATCCTAGGATATATGAGACGCACTGGATTGTGAAATGAAATCCCACTAAAAAAGCCTGGTGTTATCTCCCACTGACAGCACAGCTAGCAGAAGCCAGCTAGAAGAAGGGCCTTGCCTTGTGAATGCACAGCTCTGGTGACATTTTCCGGGGGGCAATCCAGCCCTTTCCCACGTCTGTACACAAGTACCTAACCTTTGCAATTTGGGACTCAGACCTCTGAATGGCCATCTGTAGTCTCAGTTGCCACTGAAGAACTAATAATTCTCTTCCCTGCTCTTTGGAAAATTAACTTTGTAATACCAGAAAGGTATAACAAACAAGAACTCTAAATGATGAAGTAATAATGCTTTTGTGTAGGTTATATTTATTTCAGTGTAATAACCCATTTTGTGAACACAATTCCACTTTACGTTTTTGAGGTAAGTGCTTAATAATACGATACAGTAAAAATTACTAGATTTATGATTTCAACAGATACATTTAGGATAACTTGACTAGTTATGTTTAATATTTAAATGCTCAGGAAAATCCAATATGCTAAGTTTATAAATTTATTTTCTAAGATGCTGAAATGCTTAAGGTAATTTAATCTAAAAGTGTAAGTTTTTTTTTATTTATTCACATTATAAGAGTTAACAGTGCTTGACTGAGAATCTTAAGGACAGTGAAAATACTCTGTATGATACATTGCCATTATATGATGGATACATGTCACTGTATAGTTGTGCAAACTCAGAGAATGTACAACATCAAGAATGGATCATGATGTAAACTATAGACTTTGGGTGTCAATGCAGGTTCATTGATTGTAACAACACAGACCACTCTGGTGGGGGATGTTGATAGCGGCGGAGGATGTGTGTATGTGGAAACACTGGTTATATGGGAACTCTCTATACTTGCTACTCAGTTTTTCTGTGTGAACCTAAAACCGTTTAAAAAATAAAATTTATTTTTAAAAAGAGTTAACAGTGCTTGAGAACGATTTTGTTTAACCCCTACTGTGTTAGATGTTTGAAGCGTTTGACATAATCACACTTTAAATTTGTGGCTTCAGTTTGAAATATTTAGGGAATTTAGCCAATTGATTGCTTAAACAGTGCTTAAATATTAGGAGAATTTTATTTGCTAGATTATAAGGTTTTTTTCTTTAATTTGGAATGTTTAAGAGAATTTGATTAAGTGTGAAATTAGTGTTTAGCAGTTTAGGGAAATATAATCTATCAAGTTAATGAGCTAATTGAGAATTAAACAAAGAACAAATGAAAATGAGTGTTTTAATTTCAAAACAAAATGACTGGATTTATAAATCATTATAATAGTTAATATTACATAGCATTTAGTATGAACTATTCTAAGACTCTTATATCTATTAATTCACTTGCTCCTCACCACAGTTCTCTGAGGTGGGCATACTATTATTATTATTATTATCCCCATTTTACAGATGAGGAAATCAAGGTACAGAGATGTAAAATGACTGCTTTATCAAGTGCTATGGAATGAATTGTGTACCCCACAAAATTCATATATTGAAGCCCTAACCTCCAATGCGATGGTATTTGCAGATGGGATCTTTGCAGGGCAACTAGGGTGAGAAGTCCTGAGGGTAGGGCCCTCATGATGGGCTTAGAGCCCTTACAGGAGACATCAGAGAGCTAGCACTCTTTCTGTCTTCCCACCCGCCATGTGAGCACACAGGGAGAAAACAGCCATCTGCAAGTCAGGAAGAGAGTCCTCACTAGAACCCAGCCATGCCAGTACCCTGACCTCTCACTTCCAGCTTCTAGAACTGTGAGCAATAAACGTCTGTTGTGTAAGCCCCGGTCTATGGTATTTTGTTATGGCAGCCCAAGCTAAGGCACCAAGTGCATCAGTGTCCTAGGGTTTTCATAACAAAATATAATAAGCTGGGTGGCTTAAAACAATAGGAATTTATTCTCTCCCAGTTCTGGAGGCCAGAAGTCTGAATTCAAGGTGTCAGTGGGGCCGTGCTCTTTCTGAAGACTCTCCAGAAGAATCCTTCCTTGCCTCCTCCTGGCTCCTGGTGGTTGCTGGCAATCCTTGGCTGGTAGCCATATCACGCCAATCTCTGCTCCACCGTCGCCATACATTCTCCTCGTAGGCTCTCTCTGTGTCTTTACCACATGGTCTTCTTATTATAAGGACACTAGTCTTTGGATTTCGGGCCTATCCTAATCCAGTATGATGTCATTTTAATGTAACTAAATATATCTGCAAAGATTATATTCCCAAAAAAGGTTCTGGGTAGATAAGAATTTTGGGAGGACAAAATCAACCCAGTATCCCATGTCACCAATATCCAGCACATTGATAAACTCAATGTCAGTTCTCAGTCCTCATCTTATTCGATCTTTTGGCAACATCTGAGATCTGATCACTTCCTGCTCCCGGAAATAGTATCTTCTCTCGTCTTTGGATGCTCCTGGTTTTCTTACTACTTCAGTGATTTTCTCCTTCTTAGTCTCTGTTGATTTCTCTTCTTTTTCCTACCTTTAAAGTATTGGAATGTCCCAGTTTTTAGTCCCTGGACCTCTTCTCTTCTCCATTTATATGTCAACCATCTTTACAACGTCAGCTTGACCTTTCTCTGGAACTCTCGATTTCTGCATCTAAGTTCCACCTGATGTCTCCCTGTAGCTATCCAATAGACGCTTCAAACTCGGTAGGTCCAACTTCTGATCGCCTTGCACAGATGCTCTACCAGTTGTCTTCCGCAGCTCACTTCTAGCTGCTCAGGCCTAAAACACTGAAATCATCCTCCACTTCTCTCTGTCATACCCTACATCAGGAAATCCTCTTAGGTCTCCTTCCAAAAATACATACAGAATATAACCACCCCGCTTCTACACCAGTCCAAGCCTCTATAGTTTCCATCTGGATAACAGCAGTAGACTCCTAGTGGATCTCCCACCTTCCACCCTTGCCCCCTACAGTCTATTCTCAATATAGAATCAAAGGGATCAGTTATAACCTCAGATCACGTCACATCTCTCTACAAAATCAGGCAATGGCTTCCCGTTCATCTCAGAGTATGAACTAGAGTCCTTATAAAGACCTATTAGGTTCTATGTAATCTGAGCCCTGCACACCTGTTACTTTTCTGATCTCATCTCCTATTTCTCTCCCTCACCCAGCATCCCCCACATTGTTCTCAGGGCTCCTTGTACAAACTTCCCTAAGGCCTTTGTATTGGCCACCTCTCAGGCTGCATACTTACGTGGCTTCCTCCTTCATCTCCTTCAACTGTTTGCTCAAATGTTTCAGTTCTCTGCGAGACCTACATTACTTCTAGATTATCACTCCCCCCTTAAAAAAAAAAAACCCAGCCAACCAACCAACCAACCAACCAACAAAAAAAATCCACTACAATATTTCTGGTCCCCCTTACTTGCCCTATTGTATTTTTATTTTTATTAATTAGTGGTTATTACCTTCAACAATACATAACATGCTCATTTACAATGTTTATTTCCTGGTTTTCCCCACTAGAATATAAACTCCACTTGGGCAAGAATTTTTGTCTATTTTTTCTCACAGATGTATACCCATCGTAGGTACTCAATCAATATTTGTTGATATATAAATAAATGACTGAATCCCCCACATCCCTCTGCAAGGTGATTGTTTTAAAGGAAACTTGATTGAACACTCCTTGAACAGAATGCCACAATACATACAACAAATGATGCAAATAGTGTGAAGAGGCATTCACAATCTTGAAAGATTGTGGAGATAAGCAGCTAGCCTGGGGAGTCCAAACATGAACTTCTGGAGGAGATGGTCATGGTTCTTCCAACCTGTTGTTAAACTAAGATGATTCTCTGCCCAGACCCTTTTGAGAACTGTCTGGGCTTTTTTGTTGCCACAAATCCCATCTGAACAAAGACTGAGAACTCGGCACTGTTGTCATTCTCACGGGTGCTGCCTTGCACTTGGAGAACTGAGTGCTGGACGGGAGGTAGAGCTCATTTGCTCTTCAGGAAAATGGAGCTTCTTTGGCTTTCAGAGCGAGCTAGCCCTGGGTTACTTTTACACATTAACAGAACCACTGTAGCTGTAGTTTTGAAAATATGTCATGCAGAGTCCAACTAACAAATCAACAATGATTTTTTAAGTTGTAAGATAGAAGAAATTGGAATTCTATCCAACAAGGGTTTATTCAATGCTGACTTTGTGCCAGGCATTTTGCCAGGTACTGGTTATACAACAATGAATAACAATTGCTATCCTCAAGGAGCAGCTGGATGGGCTGTGGATGACAGGTACACAGATAATATCAAGTGGCACCAAACGCTATGGTAGGGGTAGGCCCAGGGTACCAGTGGGAGAGAACACATACAAGAGACATTGAACTCATAGTAGGAGGTTCTCCAGAATGCCTCCTGAAGAAGATGACAACTGATGAGATGTTTAAAAGACAAGCTGGATCTAGACAAGCAAAGAGAGGTAGAGAGGCTAGCACAAGAAGAAGTCAAAGCAAGAGCAAGGGCATGGGGGTGAATGAAAAGCATGGAGCAGACCACCAGAAACTGGGCATGGCCTCAAAATAAAGTACAAGGAAGAGATGGAGGCAGGGTCACAGAGGTCCAGGAATGGCAGGATAGGGAACCTGATCTTGGTCTGAACAAAGGGCAGCGACTGGAGTAGGGGAGGAGCAAGGTCAGATTTGTGTTTTAGGACTTGAAGCCTGCAAGCAGTGCAGAGGTTGGATGGGAGAGCACACAGCAGAGCAGGAACCCAGGATGGAGTGACCACATAGGAGCAGCTGAAGTACCCCTCTTGCCTTCACAGTCCTCATTCACGCTGGCCATACACAAGTGTCGGTCAGTGAAGATGGGGAGGACGTGGCTGGCTTTGGCTCCTCAGAGTTCTATTTGGCTGGTCCACAAACAAGACCAGAGTATTTAAATTCAGCACTTCCTAAAAAGGGACAAATGGAGCTCTGAAAAATAATGAAGAGCTAAGCATAAATACCAAAGAGATAATGAAGAGTCATCTAGCTACCTCCCAACCCACCAATGTTTAGTATACAATAAAATGGATGCTCGATCTGTTCACCAGTGACCTTGACTCCAGGATATCACCACTTATGGATGGTAGGCATTTTCTGGCTAAAGAGCAAGATCCCAGTATCCTCTAGCTCTCATTTGCCTGACAATGGTAGGTAGATGCTCTCAGCCTGCTGCATGTGTGGGTAACTTGCCCCTCTCCTCTGGATGCTTCTACCACTTTGAAGAGCCGTGTGCAGATTGCCTGGGTCTCAATCCTCCCTTGGGACTCTCACACTGACCAGTCCCCTCCTGCCTATTGATGATCACATGCTGGAAACTTCTCTATGGACCACAGAGGAAAGGCTCAGTCACCATCTGTAGTAAAGGTCCAGCAATGAGCTCCTATCAGCTAAATACATCACTTGAGTGAATAATGAAAACCCCTACTTTTCAGCATGGGGAGGAAACATAATCTCAGACCTCAAGGGGTTCAGAGTCAAGAGAGAAAACATGAAACTTACTATAAAGCAAAAGCAAAAGTAAGTGGTCAATATGAATCACAATCAAAGTATCCTGGGAGTACTTCATGCTAAGTGGGGTGTTGTTCACTGGAAACTTCACAGAGGAGGTGGCACTTCAATCGAACCCCGAGGATTACGTGAGATTTATATGGTAAGAATGGAGAGGAAAGGTGCTCTAGGTTAAGGACGCATCAGGAGAAAAGGCGAAAAAAAAGAAAATTAATTTAGGGAACATAAATAGCCATGGCCAGCCTGTGGAAGCTTTTGAAGGAGGGAGACCTGGTAAAATCTGAATTCTCTTTCCTAAGGAGAGTAGCTTAAAATGAGAAGGAAAGGGCACCTGGGTGGCTCAGTTGGTTAAGCGACTGCCTTCGGCTCAGGTCATGATCCTGGAGTCCCTGGATCGAGTCCCACATCGGGCTCCCTTCTCGGCAGGGAGCCTGCTTCTCTCTCTGACCCTCCCCCCTCTCGTGTGCTCTCTCTCTGTCTCAGATAAATAAATAAAATCTTAAAAAAAAAAATGAGAAGGAAAAAGCCAGGGGGCTGTTGACGCTGCTTCCACAGACTACCTGAGGGAGAGATGGCAGGCACTGGGGGCTTCCTTCCCGGGCACCTGCTGGGACCAGCTTCACCCTAACTGGCTGGTGATACTCGCTTTAGCAGATTTGCCCCAGGAGATGGTCATCCATGCCCAGAGTTTACACAGGCCAGAGAGAACAGCTGTAGAATCTGTAGCCTGTTGTGATACCACGAGAGAGAAAATACCCGATACATGGCGGCCTCAAGCAGGGGTTCCCCGCCCCCTCCACTTACCCAGGCCCATCATGCTCCCCTCCCCTTCCCCAGGCGTGCGTATGGATGTGTTCTTCCTGGGAGAAACTTGGGAGAAGTTCTCAGAATGAGCCTAAACTCTGGGATGTAGTTGTAGGGAATAAATACAGCTAATAGGTTAAACACAAACTCGTTTTGAAAAGTCAATTGGGGGGGCGCCTGGGTGGCTCAGTCGTTAAGCGTCTGTCTTCGGCTCAGGTCATGATCCCAGGGTCCTGGGATCTCCTGGGATCGAGCCCCACATCGGGCTCCCTGCTCAGCAGGAAGCCTGCTTCTCCCTCTCCCACTCCCCTGCTTGTGTTCCTGCTCTCACTGTCTCTCCCTGTCAAATAAATAAATAAATAAATCTTTAAAAAAAAAAAAGTCAATTAGGTATGTGGTAATTTTAAAAAATGTCATGTCTTGCAGCTTACTTTTCTGTGAGAGAGAGATCCTTAAACGTGTTTGTTGTTTGGAAAAGAGGGTATGATCAGGGCACCTGGGTGGCTCAGAGAGTTAAGCATCTGACTTTGGCTCAGGTCATGATCTCAGGGTCCTGGGGTGGAGCCCCACAATGGGCTCCCTCCTCAGCGGGGAGTCAGCGTCTCCCTCTCCCTCTGCCCCTCCCTCTGCTCATGCTCTCTCTCTTCCAAATAAATATTTTTAAAAAAAGAAAAGAAAAGAGGATATGATAGAAGACACTTTCTTTCCCCCAAGGATTTAGAGGCTTATATGAAGTTATAAATAATATCAACATTTTGGGGTATTATTCCTACCATTAAGTTTTCATCTCAGCTTCCCACAAAGTCAAAAAACCCCTATAAGCACAATTTTTCTTTTATCTGAGTATCTGCTCTCTTCTGAAAAATCTGACTGACAGTTGGCCATGGAATGTATCTCTCTGCAATGCTGTTAACACTGGGCCTTTGTGTGAATTAGAAACAGGAACCCCTCTGGGCACACTCACCACTTGGTGAGTGGAAAGACTGCTGACCTCAGCTTCATGTCTCCCTCAGCCCAGGTTCCTGCTGCAGGAACCACCTATAGAGTGTTTGTGAGGCCCCGGGGAGAAGCTCCTGGGGGTGGGGTCCCTTGGGGGACTTAGATTATCAGGTAAAGCCCAGAACCCATCTTGGCCTGAGAGGCTGACATCATAGGAGGCTGTATTATTCTGAGTAATGATGTAGTATCTTCCTTGCAGGCAGTCTCCCATCGGCAGAGACAGCTAGGACTTGAGGTGGATATTTCCTTCCCTGGTTAGAGAATTTTCAGTTTCAGATGATCTGTTTGTCTTGTAATCACTCATGTCACCCCCAGCCCTTAGGAAAGTTTCATTAAACGCTGCAGCCGGGCACTAGCTATGCTTTGGGGAACTACGGAGGAGCTGGGTCCAGCCTTGGGGATAAGCGGTGCAGGAGAGGCTTCAGCTTGGAGAAGCAGGGCTGAGACCTCTGAGGATGACCAGCAGAGAGACCCGGAGGCAGAAAGGGTGAGCAAGAAGCAGGACTTGTGAGACAGGGAATCGCCGAGTCGTGTGGGGAAAAAAGTCAATGAGGGTAGACACAAAGGGTAGGGGCTCAGACAGGTAGAACCTGTGGACCCCGGACTTGCATCCGGGGGCTGGAAACGTGGGGAGAAGGGGGAAAAGTGAAAGAGGATGGAGCCAGGATGGGGAGAGGCATGTCTTCCTGGATGAATTAGGGGTTGGTGTTACCTGTGGAGAAGCTGAGCTCTCGTAGCTCTGCTTAGAGCACCTGGCCTGTGAGACACGATGAGCTGGCAGAGGGGACAGGCTGAGGAGACGGAGTTCAGCGCTTGTCCCCTGGGGCTCCTGATGAGGGGCGGGGGAGCAGAACTGCAGGGGCAGCCACCTCCTCTCAGTGACCCAGACTCCCTGGGACTCAGGTGCCCCACACTGCCTCCTCTCTGCTTCTCCCAAGTCTTTGTTCTGCTGTCTGCTTCTTGTCCAGGTTTCTGGTAAGTATCACTTCCCAAAACCAAGGTGGCCCCATTCACCCCATCACATCTCACTTGGTATTCTCATCCTTGAACTTAATCATGACCTATTTCTGTTTACGTGTTTGTGGCTGGTCTGTCTCCTTCTGCCAGAATGCAAGTTCCACCCTCAACACTGCATTCCCAGTGTGGGGAATGGCATGTGGCATGTGCTCAGTGAACGCTGGCTGGATGACTGTGGGAGGGCAGACGTCGGAACGGTGCAAGACTGCTGTGGGAACTGGTAATAAATGTGCCGACGGCCAGCCCCTGGGGGTGAGTCTGGAGGGTTGTCCCAGCTCACGCTGACAACACCCCCTCCGCTCTATCACCTGCAGTGCCCCCCACTACAGCAGTGAGTCCTGGAAGCCATGCTTGTGAGACATGGCTCTCCCTTTATCGCCCCCACCTGCACCCCACTGTCTCAGCTGTCCCGGCCACAGCGGGCACCCCACCCGAGATGGAGATGAAAGCTCTCCTGTGAGACAGTGGGGAAGGGAAAGAAAGAGGAAAAGAGAGAAATGAGAATACGGAGGGAGACAGAGATGCGTATGTGCACGCATGGGTGCAGGCATGCGCGTGGGCGGTGTTGGGGGTGGGGAGAAGCAGCAGAGGACAGGGAGGAGGGGGGAGAGAGAGGGAGGAGGGGGAGAGAGAGGG